>NC_092739.1:164761943-165061943 GCF_047496795.1 Chiloscyllium punctatum
CCCCCCCTCTTCCCCCCCCACTCTTCCCCCCCCCTCTTCCCCCCCCCCTCTTCCCCCCCCCCCTCTTCCCCCCCCCTCTTCCCCCCCCCACTCTTCCTCCCCCCCCCACTCTTCCTCCCCCCCCCACTCTTCCTCCCCCCCCCCACTCTTCCCCCCCCCCACTCTTCCCCCCCCCCACTCTTCCTCCCCCCCCCACTCTTCCTCCCCCCCCCCACTCTTCCCCCCCCCCCACTCTTCCCCCCCCCCCACTCTTCCTCCCCCCCCCACTCTTCCTCCCCCCCCCACTCTTCCTCCCCCCCCACTCTTCTCTCCCCCCCACTCTTCTCTCCCCCCCCCACTCTTCTCTCCCCCCCCCCACTCTTCTCTCCCCCCCCCACTCTTCTCTCCCCCCCCCACTCTTCTCTCCCCCCCCCACTCTTCTCTCTCCCCCCCCCCACTCTTCTCTCCCCCCCCCCCCACTCTTCTCTCCCCCCCCCACTCTTCTCTCCCCCCCCCACTCTTCTCTCCCCCCCCCACTCTTCTCTCCCCCCCCCACTCTCTCTCCCCCCCCCACTCTTCTCTCCCCCCCCCCACTCTTCTCTCCCCCCCCCCACTCTTCTCCCCCCCCCACTCTTCTCCCCCCCCCACTCTTCTCCCCCCCCCCACTCTTCTCCCCCCCCCACTCTTCTCCCCCCCCCACTCTTCTCCCCCCCCCACTCTTCTCCCCCCCCCACTCTTCTCCCCCCCCCACTCTTCTCCCCCCCCCCACTCTTCTCCCTCCCCACTCTTCTCCCCCCCCACTCTTCTCCCCCCCCCACTCTTCTCCCCCCCCCACTCTTCTCCCCCCCCCCACTCTTCTCCCCCCCCACTCTCCCCCCTCCCCACTTTCCCCCCTCCCGCTCCCCCCCCTCCCCCCCCCTCCCCCCTCCCGCTCCCCCCTCCCCCCTCCCGCTCCCCCCTCCCCCCCTCCCGCTCCCCCCTCCCCCCCTCCCCGCTCCCCCCTCCCGCTCCCCCCTTCCCCCCCCCCCCCGCTCCCCCTTCCCCCCCCCCTCCCGCTCCCCCTTCCCCCCCCTCTCGCTCCCCCCCTCTCGCTCCCCCCCCCTCTCGCTCCCCCCCCTCTCGCTCCCCCCCCTCTCGCTCCCCCCCTCCCGCTCCCCCCCTCCCGCTCCCCCCTCCCGCTCCCCCCTTCCCCCCCTCCCGCCTCCCCCTTCCCCCCCCTCCCGCTCCCCCTTCCCCCCCTCCCGCTCCCCCCCTCCCCCCCCCCGCTCCCCCCCTCCCCCCCCCCTCCCGCTCCCCCCTCCCCCCCTCTCGCTCCCCCCTCCCCCCCTCTCCTCCCCCCCCTCCTCCCCCCCCTCCTCCCCCCCCTCCTCCTCCCCCCTCTCCTCCCCCCCCCCCCCCTCCCCCCCCCCTCCCCCCCCCCCCTCCTCCCCCCCCCCCCTCCTTCCCCCCCCCTCTCCTCCCCCCCCCCCCTCCTTCCCCCCCCCCTCTCCTCCCCCCCCCCCTCTCTCCTCCCCCCCCCCCTCTCCTCCCCCCCCTTCCCCCCCCCCCCTCCTTCCCCCCCCCCTCCTTCCCCCCCCTCCTTCCCCCCCCCTCCTTCCCCCCCCCTCCTTCCCCCCCCCTCCTTCCCCCCCCCCTCCTTCCCCCCCCCCTCTCCTTCCCCCCCCTCTCCTACCCCCCCCTCTCCTTCCCCCCCCTCTCCTTCCCCCCCCCCCTCCTTCCCCCCCCTCTCCTTCCCCCCCCCCCTCTCCTTCCCCCCCCCCTCCTTCCCCCCCCCCCCCTCTCCTTCCCCCCCCCTCTCCTTCCCCCCCCCTCTCCTTCCCCCCCCCCCTCTCCTTCCCCCCCCCCCTCTCCTTCCCCCCCCTCTCCTTCCCCCCCCCTCTCCTTCCCCCCCCCTCTCCTTCCCCCCCCTCTCCTTCCCCCCCCTCTCCTTCCCCCCCCTCTCCTTCCCCCCCCTCTCCTTCCCCCCCCTCTCCTTCCCCCCCCTCTCCTTCCCCCCCCTCTCCTTCCCCCCCCTCTCCTTCCCCCCCCCTCTCCTTCCCCCCCCCTCTCCTTCCCCCCCCCTCTCCTTCCCCCCCCCCCTCTCCTTCCCCCCCCCTCTCCTTCCCCCCCCCTCTCCTTCCCCCCCCCCTCTCCTTCCCCCCCCCCTCTCCTTCCCCCCCCCTCTCCTTCCCCCCCCCTCTCCTTCCCCCCCCCTCTCCTTCCCCCCCCCCTCTCCTTCCCCCCCCCTCTCCTTCCCCCCCCCTCTCCTTCCCCCCCCTCTCCTTCCCCCCCCCTCTCCTTCCCCCCCCCTCTCCTTCCCCCCCCTCTCCTTCCCCCCCCCTCTCCTTCCCCCCCCCCTCTCCTTCCCCCCCCCTCTCCTTCCCCCCCCCTCTCCTTCCCCCCCCCTCTCCTTCCCCCCCCCTCTCCTTCCCCCCCCCTCTCCTTCCCCCCCCTCTCCTTCCCCCCCCCTCTCCTTCCCCCCCCCTCTCCTTCCCCCCCCCTCTCCTTCCCCCCCCCTCTCCTTCCCCCCCCCTCTCCTTCCCCCCCCCTCTCCTTCCCCCCCCCTCTCCTTCCCCCCCCCTCTCCTTCCCCCCCCCCTCTCCTTCCCCCCCCCCTCTCCTTCCCCCCCCCCTCTCCTTCCCCCCCCCTCTCCTTCCCCCCCCCTCTCCTTCCCCCCCCCTCTCCTTCCCCCCCCCTCTCCTTCCCCCCCCCTCTCCTTCCCCCCCCCCTCTCCTTCCCCCCCCCTCTCCTTCCCCCCCCCTCTCCTTCCCCCCCCTCTCCTTCCCCCCCCCCTCTCCTTCCCCCCCCCTCTCCTTCCCACCCCCTCCCCCCCCTCTCCTTCCCCCCCTCTCCTTCCCCCCCTCTCCTTCCCCCCCCTCTCCTTCCCCCCCTCTCTCCTTCCCCCCCTCTCCTCCTCCACCCCCCTTTTCTCCTCCTCCACCCCCTTCTCTCCTCCTCCCCCCCCCTTCTCCCCCCTTCTCCCCCCCTTCTCCCCCCCTTCTCCCCCCCTTCTCCCCCCCTTCTCCCCCCCTTCCCCCCCCCTCCCCCCCCCTCCCCCCCCTCCCCCCCCTCCCCCCCCCTCCCCCCCCCCCCCCTCCCCCCCCCCCTCCCCCCCCCTCCCCCCCCCTCCCCCCCCCCCCCCCTCCCCCCCCCTCCCCCCCCCTTCTCCCCCCCTCCCCCCCCCCCTTCTCCCCCCCTCCCCCCCCCCCCTTCTCCCCCCCTCCCCCCCCCCCTTCTCCCCCCCTTCTCCCCCCCTTCTCCCCCCCTTCTCCCCCCCTTCTCCCCCCCTTCTCCCCCCCTTCTCCCCCCCCCTTCTGCCCCCCCCTCTCCCCCCTTCTCCCCCCCTTCTGCCCCCCCCTTCCCCTTCCCCCCCCCCTTCCCCTTTCCCCCCCCCCCCTTCCCCTTTCCCCCCCCCCCCCCTTCCCCTTCCCCCCTCCCTTCCTCTTCCCCCTTCCCCCTGCCCGTGCAGCGGTGATGTATGGAGAGCCAGTGCCTGTGTATAGTTTCCCGGAGTCTATGAAATGGGTCCTGGGGTCTATGAAATGGGTCCTGGGTGGGGGCCCCTAGATGGGGCCAGGTCACACTCTGACGCGCTTCTTTAGAGTGTACTGCGGAAAAACAGATCCTCTCTCCCTGCAGTCCCAGTGGCTCCAGGCACAGAGCTGTTCCAGCCACTCGCTTCATTCCACCAAAAAGCTGCCAGAAGTAGTGTTTTAGTTTTTTGTTGTTGTTTTTAATTAGCGGCCTGGGGGAGAAGGGAGAGAACAGGTTTCACAAAGTAGAATGGCCGCATTCCTGGCAACAGAAAAAGAATTTTCTTGGTGGGAGAAGTGTGCTCGAAGAAGAAAGAACCTGCGTTTCTCTAGCACCTTTCTTAACCACAGGCTGTCCCAAAGTGTCTCAGTGCTTAAAGTGTTTGGTCACTGTGGTCACAGGGCGGTCAGACAGCAAGATCTCATTATTAGACAGCAGCTGGATTTTGTGCAAAGGGATAGTTTTTAAAAATTCATTCACAGGATGAGGGCTTCGCTGTCTAGGACAGCATTTATTGCCCAGAGGGCAATTGGGGGGCCAACCACATTGCTGCAGGTCTGGAGTCACGTGTAGGTCAGACCAGGGAAGGATGGCAGTTTCCCTCCGTGAACACATGAGTTTTTAACAACAATCAACAATGGACTCATGGTCACCAATGGACTCTTAATTCCAGATATTTATTAAACTCAAATTCCATCATCTGCCATGCTGGGATTCGAAGCCAGGTCCCCACAACATTACCTGGGTCCCTGGATTAACAGTCCAGTGACAATATCAACAGGCTTCCCTCATGGGAAAATAAGATTATAGGATGTTAGATGCTTTATTCAACCCATTGGATCTGTGCTGCCAATCATTGGGATTTTTGATTTATTCCGCCGTGGAAAGTAGGCATTGCTGAATAGGGCAGCATTTATTGCCCAGAAGGTAGTTAAGAGTCAGTCACATTGCTGTGGGTCTGGAGTCATATATAGGCCAGACCATGTAAGGATGGCAGATTTCCTTCACTCAAGGACATTAGTGAACCGATGGGTTTTTCCTGACAATGGCTTCATGATCATTAGACTCTTTAACTGAATGTAATTCCAACCATCCATGGTGAGATTTGAACTCTGTTTGTACATGTTCCTCTGGATTGTTAGTCTAGTAATAATACCATTCGACCATCGCCTCCCTCGCTGATCTGACAATCCTCGTCATCTTTCCTGCCTTATCCCCTTAAGCCTGGATTCCATTCCTGGTTTAAAAACCTGTCTCGTTCACCTGTGACCATGAACATACAACAGTTGTGTCTAGGAGAAAGTGAGGACTGCAGATGCTGGAGATCAGAGCTGAAAATGCCCGAAACGTCGATTCTCCTGCTCCTTGGATGCTGCCTGACCTGCTGCGCTTTTCCAGCAACACATTTTCAACAGTTGTGTCTATACTGCTAACTGGGAATAACATCCTGTTTGTAATAAAAACAGACGGTACTGGAGAAACTCAGCAGGTCTGGCAGCAACGGTGGAGAGAGAAACAGAGTTAACAATACATCTCTAAAGGACTCTTCCTCAAAAAGTTAACTATGTTTCTGTCTCTCTTCTGTTCCTGCTGAGTTTCTCCAGCACTTTCTGTTCTTATTTCAGGTTTCCAGCATCTACAGTATTTTGCTTCAATTTTAGGTAACATTGCAATTTTTAATTGTGGGAAGTAAGTATCACTGACTGGGCCCAGCATTTTTTGCCTGTCCCTAGTTGTCCCTTGAGAAGGTGGGGGTGAGCTGCCTTCTTGAACCGCTGCAGTCCATGTGCTATGGGTTCACCCACAGTGCGTCAGGGAGGGAATGCCAGGATTTTGACCCAGTGACAGTAAATGCGGTTACATTGCCAATACTTTAAGCGCTGTTTCTAAAGTGCGATTTTTCTATAATGCGAGGTTGTACAAAAACACAACTGTCATGCTATTGAAGAACTACCTATACTTCCAAGTCAGGTGGTCAGCTTGGAGGCGAAATTGCGGAGGGTGGTGTTCCCATGTATCTGCTGCCCTTGTCCATCTGAATGGAAGTGGTTGTGGGTTTTGAAATAGTGGCATCAGAACCTTTGAGTTTACCTTAATTTTATATCTTCTCTTGTCAGTGAACTGTCACTGAAGTATCATACTGGACTTTGTGCCCAGCTCTGTGCAGTGGAGCTTGAACCCACAAAGGTCTCATTCAGAGCAAGAGTATGACCCACTGAGCGGCAATGAGCCGTTTGTGCAGCCAAACATCAATGTTTTATGTGATGGGGAACTGGGGAGGTACCTGACGTGTCATGGCGAGAGGTTCTATTTTTCTGGAAAGCTCGGTCTCCTTTATGAAGAGGAGGGGACGCGTAGAGATGACTTCATGAAGTGTTTTTCAAGTTATGAAAATGGGGAGTTGCCACTTGGGCGAACCAAAGACCATCAATATAAGACAGTGAGTGCTGAGGGAGGGAGTCAAAAACAAAAGCTCAGCAGGCCAGGTACAAGCTGTGGAGAGAAATCAGTTAATGTTTCGGGTCGAGTGACCCTTCCTCAGAACTGAGGGAGTGCCAGGTGGGGAGATTAGGGTTGCTGGGGAGAAGGTGTGGGATGTTGGGGTTGGCTGTTTTTTTTTGGGGGGCGAGGAGGGGGAAGTGTGTTTGGGCAGTGGTGGAAGGGATTAGGTTCTGGGGATTTTGGTGGCTATAGGGAGTGGGAGGGGCAGGGAAACAGGGAGAGTGGGGTTTGGGGGAACAGGGAGGGTGAGATTTGGGGAACAGGGGTTGAACGGCTGCGGTATGAGGTGTGTGGTCAACCAGCTCTGATGTCTGATTAGGAGAATCCAGGGTTACAGGGAAAGAAAATTGGACATGAGGAATGTTGGATCAGCCATGATCCCATTGAATGTGGGAAAGACTCAAAGGGCTGAATGGCCTGCTCCTGTTCCTATTTCTTAAGGTGCTACATACTTTGAGGCAGACAAAAAAAGAGGCACCTCTGTTTCCAGCTTGTTCTCCGGACTCCAGTGCGACCATTGGCTACCTTTGCTGGCCAACTTCAGCCTCCTCCCCTGGGAACCACAATAGTGAGGGAAACAGACAATGCTGGAAAAACTCAGCAGGTGTGTGGGAAGAAAGCACCACTAATCCAGTACATGGAAATGGATGACTGTGCTAAAGGCAACTCCTGTCATAACAGAACCGAGTGTGAGTAAAAATATGGAAGGGTGGATTCAGGCTGCAATGTTATTGAACTCAATGTTGAGTGTTAGAGGCTGCAGGGTTTAGTGTTGGCTGGCTGTTTTAATGTAGATTGGCCTGAAGGTAAACTGTGTACGCTTGATGTGCCCCAGCCTTCCCAGCTGTGTTCACTGGGGTAGTGAGTGGGGTTAGCCTCGCCCTCTCTGAGCTCCAGGTTCTCAGTCATCTTGCAGCATTGTTATTGCTGGCCAGATTCAGTCCAGCTGACTCTATCTAAAGAAGCGCGAGAGCTTGGCAGTCTCCGAGCCTGTTTGGCTCAGTCATTCATCATGAGCTATTGCAGCTGAGCAGTCTGTACTGCCCTCGTGTTTCTCTTGTATGAAGCTGTCAAGCTGGAGCAGCTTAAAGTAGAGGTTGCCTCCCAGCCCCAACATCCACCACGTTTTGCTCTTTTCTTCCAAGCTCCCTCAGCTAGAGCTTGGAACAGACTGTGAAATGAAAGAAAATGTTGTTCTTTCGTTGAATGTAACATCCCAGTCAGTGTGTAGGTGTTGCAACCTCAGGGCTGTGTACTGTGCAGAGGAAGCATTGCATACATAGAAACTTCTGTAATCCTTAATATTGTGTTTCTAAATAGACAGAGTGTGGTTGATACCATTTTTTCAGTGTGGGTGTACATGGGGTGTGCCTGCAAACTGCTTTCCTGATAGGAATTGAATTCTTCAGTAACCTCCGATCCCAATTCCCCCTTCAGTGTCTCATCTGTTCTCCCTTACTGACACCATCCTCGTTTATACCTGTGTGCATTCCTCTCACAGACTCTGTTCCAGCTTCCTGAATTTAACTTAAGACCCAAAGTGGCCTGATTCACTCTGTCCCAGGATTCAAACCTGTACGCTTTTGTTGCTCCCCCCTCAGTCTGTCTCATTCCCACCCTGTAAAACCTAGCCTTGTCCTCCCACTGCTGCTGTACCACCAGATCCTAGTAATGAAATTTCATTGCCTCTGGGGATAAAATTGGGTTAGGCAATTGGGTTGAGGTAAGTGACATCAATGAGTGGATCTACAGTTGAGAGAATTGGGACAATCTCTGTCTGATTGCGACCAGTGTTTGCTGATAAGAGTTTGCCTAAGGGTTAATCACTGTGTAAGTGCACAGCACTAATAATTCAGAGGAAGGGTTAATCGCTGTATAACTGTGCAGGGAATTTAGTTCAGTGAGAGTGAGGGTTGATGACTGTCAGAATCAAACTTGATTCTTTTTTTCAGTTTGTTGAACTCACTTTGTGTAACTAGTTGAGTGACCGCCCTCACTTCCCCCGCCTTTTAGGATTGGGGTGACTAATTCACCAAAAATCTATTTCTCTCTCTTCGAGGAAAGCAGAAATGAAAACCGATATTGTGTAGCAGCAGCCTTAATGATAAGTTAATAGTATGGGTGTCGACATTATCAGTAATGGAAAAGTCTCATAGCCAGAGTCTCCACCCAACACTCAAGTCAATCTCTGCCTTCACCATGTGTGTGTGTGCGTGCAGGATAGTGCCAGCAGTGTGTCTGCAGCATTCCCTGATAACTCTCGCAGTGGCTGACTTGCTCTTATTTTAGAATTGGCAGTTATGGGCATGTTCCTCAAAGTTTCATTTTGCTTTGTCCTGCCATTGAGCCTCATCCAGTATCTTTACAACATATATTCAAAGAAATCGTTTTAAAAGAAAAAGCATTTAAGTTGGATTTTCTCTTGGGTGTTCCTCAGAGTGTTTTTTAATATAGAATGTCCACAACATGGAAACAGGCCATTCAGCCCAACAAGTCTACAGCATCCAACCCAGACCCCTCCCTGAAACCCTGTATTTCCTAGGGCTAATGCACCTAACCTACACGTCCCTGACACTTTGAGCAATTTAGCACAGACAATCCGCCTGCCCTGCACATCTTTAGATTGTGGGTGGAAACCGGAGCGCCCGGAGGAAACTCTCACAGACACGGGGAGAATGTACAAATTCCACACAGTCAGCCAGCCAAGGCTGGATTTGAACCCAGGTCCCCGGCACTGTGAGGCAGTGGTGCTAACCACTGAACCAACCTGCCGTCCTGGCTCTCCAGACCATTCCTTGGAATTCTAGGACAATCCTGGAATGTTAAGACCTGACAAGAATCCTGGGATTGCCACTTGAAGCAGTTACTTGGCTAAAATCCCATCCGTCTGCCCCTTATCCATGAGAACACATGACTGACTGACTTAAAGCACATTGGATCTTCCGCACTGGATCAGGAGGTAATGGCCCAGTGGTGTTATCACTAACCCATTAATCCAGAGCCCCAGTAACGATCCAGGGATGTGGGTTTGAATGCATTCCTGATGAAGGGCTTTTGCCCGAAACGTCGATTTCCCTGCTCCTCGGATGCTGTCTGAGCGGCTGTGCTTTTCCAGCACCACTCTAATCCAGAATCTGGTTTCCAGCATCTGCAGTCCTTGTTTTTACCTCATTGAATCCCACCGTGGCAGATGGTGGATTCTGAATTCAATAATAATCTTGAATTAAGAATCTCGTGATGACAATGAAATGATTGTTGAGGAGAAACCCTTCTGGTTCACTGATACCCTCGAGGAAAGAAAATTGTCATCCTTACCTGGTCTGGCCTACACGTGCCTCCAGACCCACAGCAATATAGTTGACACTTAACTGCCCCCTGGGCAATAAATGCTGGCCCAGCCACTGAGGCTTATATGAATAGAATAATTCTTTGTAATTCCCTTCATAGCTTTGTCTGTTTCTTTAATCTTCTGTAGTCTGACAATCTCCATATGTCGTTCCTCGAGAAACCCTGATTTTAATTGCTTCCCCGTTGGTAGTTATGCCTTTTACTGGGCCTCAAGCACTGGAGTCCTCTTTGTAAACCTCTCTATATATCTCTCCTCCTCCTACATTTGTACTTTGAAATCTACCTCTTTTTGACCAAGCTTTTGGTCATGTGGTTGACTATCTTCCTGTGGCCTCCAGGTCAGACCCTGTTCACGATCATTTCTGTGAATTATAAAGAATGGAATGATGTATGTAGAAGTAGACTTTGTTGGGCAAAGGGGGTGAGAGCAGGAGGAGTGATACAAGACTACGTGAAAGAAATTGGATCGAAGGCAGGAGAACCTCCTTCTCACAATGAGGTGTGTGGTTATGGAATTCATTTTGTTGAAGCAGAATTTGAGATTCAATTGGAGATTTGAACAAAGGAGAAAAGGGAATGAGATGTGACAAGAGACAGGTAACCACAGTTATGGCAACCAACCCATGTGGAAAATGAATGGTGATCATGGCTCACTAGTTGGACCCAGTGGTCTATTTCCGTGCTGTAGGTTTTGTAGAATGATCTTTTTGTGAACCTTCTCTGGGCGAAGATACTCCCAAATTGTATCCCGATTGTTTGAACAGGCCCTGTCAAACATGGAGGGTGTCTGGAATCTATTCAACGATCAGGCTTCCATCACTTGCAAGGAAGTGAATTCCAAAGGTGATTCTCTGAGAGAAGAGATTCCTCATTCTCTCCATTTTAATGTCACAGCTGTACTAAGAGAGATCTTGGATGGCTCATCCAGCGAGTTCATATGGATTGAACTCCGGAATAAGAAAAGTCTAGTCACTATGATGGGGTTATACTGTAGGCTTCCAATAGCCAGCAGGAATTGGATATGTACACAGATTGTGGAAAGATGTTAAACAACACAGTTGTTGTAGTCAGTATTTTGAACTCTCCCCATATTGACTGGGACTCCCTTAGTGTCAGGGGCTTGGATTAGGCAGAATTTGTTCGGTGCATCCAGGAGGGTTTCTTGAAACAATATATAAATAGTCCAGCAAGGGAAAGGCCCATACTAGACCTTTTTGTTGCAGAAGGAGTCTGGCCAGGTGACCAAAGTTGCAGTGGGGGAACCTTTTGGGAACAGTGATCTTAATTCTGTAAGCATTAAGATATGGATAAAGAAGACAAGACTGGTTCTTGGGTGAAAGTTCTAACAATTGGGGAGAAGGCTAATTACAGCAGTATTAAGCAAGAACTGGAGAAATTAGATTGGGAGTGGCTTTTTGAGGGTAAATCCACATCTGACATGTGGGAGTCTTTTAAAGGCCAGTTGATCAGAGTTCAGGACCAGCATGTTCCTGTGAGGATGAAAGATTAGGACGGCAAGTTTCAGGAACGTTGGATGACGAGATAATGAAAGTTTGGTCAAAAAGAAAAAGGAAATCTATGTAGGGTTTTGGAAACTGAAATCAGACAAGGTTCTTGAGAAATATAAAGGAAGCATGAAATACACTAAACGGGGAACTAGCAGGGCTAAAGGGGACCATGAAATGTCCTTGGCAAGTCAGATTAAGGAGGATCCCAAAGCATTTTTCACCTATATTAGGAGCAAGAGGGTAACTCGGGAAAGGACAAAGAGGGGATTTTGTTTGTGCAGTCAGAGGAAGCTCCAATGAATACTTTGCATCGGTATTCACCGAAGAGGAGGACACAGATGATGGTAAGATTAGGGAGGGGGGTATGTTGATATTAAGAAAGAGGGAGTGTCATGTGTATTAAAAAATATTAAGGTATGTAAATTTCCAGTGCCTGATTAAATCTATCCAAGGAAAGGGAGGAGGTTGCTGGGACCTCAACAGATTTTTGCTTCATCTTTAGCCACAGGTGGGGTCTCAAAGAGAATGGCCAGTGTTATTCTTTTGTATATGAAGGACAACAGGGATAAATGCAGGAAATTGTGGGCTGGTAAGCCTTACATTAGTGGTTGGAAAATTATTGGTGAGGCTTGTGAGGGACAGAATTTACTTGCATTTGAAAAACAAATATTATTAGAGATAATCAGCATGGCTTTATGCAGGGGTGGTATTGTCTTAAAAATTTGATTCAGTGCCTCTTGGTAGGTTGGACAAGAAGATTAGGTCACATGGGATCTACACCGAGTTGATAAGGTTTGGTAAAAATTTTGGATCAAAATTAGTTTGGTCACAAGAAAACAGAAGGTAATTGTGGAGGGGTGTTTTTCTGACTGGAGATTTATGACCATAAGGACCAGTGATAGGACCCTTTTTGCTTGTAGTAAATATAAATGATTTAGATGAAAATTAGGCGGTCTGACTATGAAAATGGTGGACATGAAAATGGTGGGACCCTCAAGAGCATTGATATAAGGAGGGACCTTGGGGTGCAAGTCCATAGCTCCTGAAAATGACAATGCAATTGGATAGAGTGGTAAAGAAGACTTATGATACATTGCCTCCTTCGGTCAGGGCACTGAGAATAAAAGGCTGGCAAGTCATTTTTTTAGGTGTCTAAACCTTTAGTGAGGCCACATTTGGAGTATTGTGTGCAATTCTGGTGCTACACGACAGGAAAGATGTGGAGACTTTGGGGGGGGGTTGGTGGTGGGCAGCAAAAGAAGTTTACCAGGGGGTTGTCTGGATTAGAGTATATTAGCTATAGGAGAGGTTGGACAGACTTGGATTGTTTTCACTAGAGTATTGTTGGCTGAGGGGTGACCTGATAAAATATATAAAATGTGCAAGGTGTGGATAGTTAGTCTTTTCCCCAGGGTGGAAATATCAAATACTAGGGGCAAAGATTTAAGGAGAAAGGGGGAAATGTTTAAATGAGTTTTACACAGAGGATGGTGGGACTGTGCTGCCAGGGGAGGTGTGAGAAGCAGGTATGATAGCAACATTTTAAGAGGCATTTTCACAGACATATGTACAGGCAGGGAATAGATGGATATGGACCATAGGCAGGCAGATGGGATTAGTTTAGAATGGCGTCATGGTCAGTATTGACATGGTGGGCCGAAGGGCCTGTTCCTGCACTGGACTGTTCTTTAATGGGAGACACTTAATTGAAACTGCACCCTCTAGCTCTAGTTACCACCAAGAGTGGAAATCTCAGCCCAGGAGAAAGTGAGGACTGCAGATGCTGGAGATCAGAGTCAAAAAGTGTGGTGCTGGAAAAGCACAGCTGGTCAGGCAACATCTGAGAAGCAGGAGAGTCAACGTTTCAAGTGTAAGCTCTTCATCAGGAATGCTGACTCTCCTGCTCCTCAGATGCTGCCTGACCAGCTGTACACCAGTCAATGAAGGTAAGCATGCAGGTACAGCAGGTAGTGAAGAAGGCTAATAGTATGCTGGCCTTCATAACAAGAAGGATTGAGTATAGAAGCAAAGAGGTGCTTCTGCAGCTGTACAGGGCCCTGGTGAGACCACACCTGGAGTACTGTGTACAGTTCTGGTCTCCAAATTTGAGGGAAGACATTCTGGCTATTGAGGGAGTGCAGCGTAGGTTCACGAGGTCAATTCCTGGAATGGCGGGACTACCTTACGCTGAAAGACTGGAGCGACTGGGCTTGTATACCCTTGAATTTAAAAGACTGAGAGGGGATCTGATTGATACGTATAAGATTATTAAAGGATTGGACACTCTGGAGGCAGGAAACCTGTTTCTGCTGATGGGTGAGTGCCGAACCAGAGGACACAGCTTAAAAATACGGAGTAGACCATTTAAGACAGAGATGAGGAGAAACTTCTTCAACCAGAGAGTGGTGGCTGTGTGCAATGCTCTGCCCCAGAGGGCAGTGGAGGCCCAGTCTCTGGATTCATTTCAGAAAGAGTTGGATAGAGCTCTCAAGGATAGTGGAATCAAGGGTATGGAGATAAGGCAGGAATAGGATACTGATTAGGAATGATCAGCCATGATCATATTGAATGGCGGTGCAGGCTCGAAGGGCTGAATGGCCTACTCCTGCACCTATTGTCTATTGCTTTTCCAGCACCACACGTTTCACCACCACAGCCCAACCTACTCCAGTCCCCTCAGGATCTTGTGTTTCAAAATGTTATCTCAATTCTAATAGATTTTTAAAAAAATCACAAAATTGTTATGATGAAGAAAGAATTTGGCCCGTTGTGTGCAATTGGCTCTTCAAACCAGCCTCATTGGCACAAGGTAATCTCCTGCCTTTCCTAAATACTCTTGCTCACCATTTCTATCTGAATCATCACCCACTGCCCCTCCTGAATGGCTCAATTGTGCTGCATCCACCACAATTCCAGGCAGTGCATTCCGTACAGATCCTGTGTGTCTAACGATTCCCTGTCAGGATGTGCCTTACCTTCCTAGGAGTCAGCCTCATGATCCTTCTCTGAAGTGTTTTTCCCTCCTTGGGTCAGAAGGCCAGAACTCCACACAGTGCTGTTGGTGTGAGCTCACTGCTGCTCTGCCCCCTTTGCAGTAAAATCAATTCCATTCCTTTGTCTACGAATGACAAATTTCATTTGCCTTCCTAATTACTTGCTGTGTTTGTGTGCCAACGTTTTGTGATCGTGTACCAGGACTCCCAGATTCCTCTGGGCCGTGACATTCTGTGTTCTCTCTCCATTTAAATGCTATTCTGTTTTTCTCTTCCTCCTGCCAAAGTGGACACGTTATACTTCATCTGTCAATGTCCTTGCCAACTTAATGAATTTTTGTAGACTCTTCGCATTCTCCTCCCAACTTATTTTCCTGCCTATCTTGGTGTCATCAGCAAATCTGCCTACAATGCAGTTAGTCCCTCTATCCAAGTCACTGATGTCGATTGTAAATAGCTGTGACCTAGGCACTGATCCCTGTGGCATGCCTGAAATGAACCTATTTATCCTGGTGGTGGGGGAAATTAAACTGGGAGGGGGAGCACCTAGTCCAGGTCAGTGCTTCCTGCAGAGTTCAGGAAGACAGTGGCAATAAATGAAGAAAGTAGCAAATGTGATAGTAACAGAACATTTCCAAATCCTGTTGCTCAAGGCTATTAAAGTGGAATGTTTCCTTTCTTTCTTGACCATGGGCTTTGTTGCTCACACCTAGGCTTGGCCCTGACACAGCACAGTGACTGCAGTAGGCTGCTGACACAGCAGCTGAGCGTTCGACTCAAACTGGACTCTGTCCAGCCTCTTGAGATTAAGTGCACTGCATCATTCAGCTATTTAGCACACGGGCAGGATTCTTCTGAACTGCATCAGCTGGTCTCACAAGGCTGATTTATTCAGGATGTTGAGGGTGTTTCAAGTGGGAATGAGTGAGAGTCCTTCTCCAGTTTATTATAAACTCTGTTTTCACTCGCTTCCTCAGTAAGCTACCAACTGTTCAAAACGGAGTTGCATCCTGCAGTTTGAGTACAGCAAACGTGGGATTGAGCAACCACAACTTTCCATTTACTCCACCCTGCTAGATCCAGTCATTTCTCATGCCGTTTCGTAGAATTTTAACACAGCAAAAGACAGACCGTTTGGCCCGTTGAGCTGTACCTTTTAAAAGAGCTCTCCAATTAATGTGCTTATCCCTTCTCTTTCCCTATTGCCCTGCGCATGTCTCCTTTTCAAAGGTTTGCCCAATTTTTTGAAAAGAAACAGGCAGCAAAATGGCTCAGTGGTTAACACTGCTGCCTCACAGCACCAGGGGCCTAGATTCGATTACACTCTCAGGCGGCTGTCTCTGTGGAATTTGTACGCTTTCCCCATATCTGTATGGGTTTCCTCCCACAGTTCAAAGATGTGCAGATTGGGTGCATTGGCCATGCTAAATTGCCCATAGTGTTCGGGAATGTGCAGGCTAGGTGGATTAACTGTGACAAATGTAGGGTTACACAGTTTGGTTTGGGTGGAATGCTCTTCAGAGGGTCAGTGTGGAGTGGATGGGCCAAACGGCTAGCTTCCACAGTGTAGGGATTCTATTGAAATGATTATTGAATCAGGCAGTGCATTTCAGATCATAGCAACTTGATGGTGAGCTTGGGTTTTTCCTCTTCTTGAGCAGCTTTGCCTTATCGGTTTTCCTCAAGCTGAACATCTCCCTCCGTACTTGTAGCAAGCAGGCAAACCCAGCCTCTCCACTCTGTCTAAATCACTGAAGTCCCTCAATCTTGTCAGTCCCCTCTGCTTCAACCCATGACACATTACCAGAATTGTACACAATACTTTAGTTTGAGTATTGATGACTTAGAAATGTTTAATCAAAGCTTCCAGCTTGTGTATTCTCTCCCTCCATTAATGATTTGGAGGTACTGGGGTGGACAAAGTTAAAAATCACACAACACCAGGTTATAGTCCAACAGGTTTTTTTGGAAGCAGTAGCTTTCGGAGCGCTGCTCCTTCATCAGGTGGTTGTGGAGTATAAAATCGTAAGACACAGAATTTATAACAAAAGATTACAGTGTGATGGAACTAAAATTATGTATTGAGAAAGGCCTGGATTGTTTAACTCTCTCATCTTTTAGAATGAACAGTTTGGTTTCAGTTCTTTCATATGTAAATCCCAGAACTTTTTTTGGACTCAACTTTTTAAACAACAGCGTGAAGTCTGTCTGTGTCCCAATGCTATGTCAGACTGATAAACCCTCTTTTTTTTTGTTTTACATGGATGCTACTTTACATGGATTTTAACTCTATTAATGAAGCCGGTAATCCTCATTTATCTTTTGGTCAGCGGTCTCCACCTATCTGACAGCTTCAAGGATGTTTGTGATTTTTTGAGATCAGGTTGAGGTTCAGGTTGTAAGTTTGCTCGCTGAGCTGCTAGATTTATTCTCAGACTTCAACGGAGACTCACTGATGTTACCTCGCATGGTGATGAAACGTCTGAGAACAAATCTACCAGCCAAGTGAGCAAACGTACAAGCTGAGCTTCAAGGATTTGCGTACATATGCTCCCAGGAATCTCAATGCAGCAGACCCCTTCCCAGAAATTCCTGTTGTAGATTCACTGATGTTTGTACAGAAGGACTCAATTCAGCTCATCGTGTGTGTGCTGGCCAGCAAAGACCTATCTACACTAATTCCATTTTCAAGATTTTAGTCCATAGTCCTGTGGAATTCCCTGCCCAGTGAAGCAGTTGAGTGAACGTTTTTAAGGTGAAGATAAATTTTTTAACAGTACAGGAATTAAGGGTGATGGTGAGCGGGTGGGTAAGTGGAGCTGAGTCCACAAAAAGATCTTATTGAATAGTGGAGTAGGCTCGAGGGGCCAGATGGCCTTCTCCTGCTACTGTTCCTTACATTCTTATGTCCTGGAGGCTGTGACAACTCAAGTGAATGTCTAAATACTGCTGAATATTTCAAGAGTATCTGACTCAAACATACTTTCAGGCGGTGAATTCCAGACTCTCTCGATCCTTGGGTGAAAAATATTCGCTTCAAGTCCCCTCAGCTTGATACCCCTTATCTTAAATCTATGCCCTCTGGTTAGTGACCCCTCTACCTATGGAAAAGTAGTGCCTTCCTATCCACCCTATCTATGGCCCTCAACTTTACACAACTGTATGAAGTCCCCTCTCAACCGTTACTACTCCAAGGAAAACAACCCAAGCCTGTCCAGTCTTTTCTCATAGCTCAGGCCATCCAGCCCAGGCTGATTCCTGGTAAATCTGCTCTGCATCCTCTCCAGTGCTCCCATATCTTGTTATAATGTCGTGATCACTTCAGCGAATTTACTAACATTGAAACAATGCAGAGATGTTTAGCATGGCTCCTGTGCTAGGATTCATGAGAACTTGTGAAGAGTTCTATATTTTTAAGTAAGCTTAAAGCTGGACAGCTGGTTTGCAAGGAAGTGCTGGCTGCAGTGTGGATTCAGTTCCTGTACTAGCTGAAGTTAGCGTGAAGGACTCTCCTTCTCAAACTCTCCCCTTATGAGACAAGGTGACCTTCAGGTTAAACCACCACCTCCGATCTATTCTCTCATTCGAGACACCCTATGGATTGGTGAGACTGTCGAGACTTTATCTTTTAGAATGTGATGACCAGACTGCACACAGTACTCCAGCTGTGGCCTAACCAGTAATTTCTGCAACCTCCTAATGTGCAAACTTCCAGTGGAGCAAACTGCTTCCAAATTACTCCCATTCTAAAATCCCAAAGAGACAATGTTTTTCCCCAATCAGTCACAGAATAAATTCAAGTGTAGAGCAGTTGAGTACTTTCTCAGTAATTCTGTGTACGTCAGTCTGCTGAAAGTGCAGACTAATGGTGTTTTGAACTCTGCCTGATTTGATGAGTTGTGAGTAGCAAGTATTGCAGATTGGTTCTTCACTTTGCATAGTCCGTCAGACTCCTAATGTGAGCATAACATTTTGCTGGCCAGCAAGCCACTTATCCTGTTTAAACAGCCCATCGTTTAGTGCTGTGTCATTGCTTTTTTGTACATGCACAATCACTAGGGCTTCTGCTGACTGCTGGACTTGAAAAGAACCTTAAAAGCTCACAGCTGGTGGGGGAGGACACAGAGTGAGAGTGAGTGTGTTGAGGGGGGGGGGGGGGGGTGCAGAAGAGTTAGTTTTGCTGTCTTTGGCAGTAGCAGGCCCAATATTTGAAGAAACTTTATACAGCATTTTTGTACAGATGTGATTTGAAAATCAATTGTTTCCTGAAATTGCAGCGTGGCTAAATGTTATATCGTTCTCCTTGGAGACAAACACTCTCAAGGATTTTAACAAGGACAAGTGAGAAGACATGGGAAGGGATAGGACAGAATTAAAAATGTGCTTATGTTCTGGGGGTGGTTTCAAGTCCTGATTTAACTCCGTGAATTAGGATGATCTGGAATGTACTGGCTCGCAGGCAAGTTTATTCCCATATTCCAAGAGGAAATTAGACAAATGCATGAAGAGGAAATGTTGCAGAGCAGAAGGAGTCAGGCTAACTGTGCCTCCTTTATATAACTATATTAAATAGGGGCTGTTTGGCCTGGCCTGTTGTTCAACAAGATCATGACTGACTGTCCACCTCCATTGCATTTATCCCCCGGCCCATATGAGTTGGGAAGGGGTCGGGGTGTGTAGGAGACTCGTGGAGCAGAAATACTAGCAGAAGGCCGAATGGCCTGTTTCTATGCTGTGAAATGCATGTAATCTATTGTGAGAAAGAGGCTGGAAATGAATTAGCTGGAGCATGAGGGGGCAGTGGGGATAGGGGCTGTACAAACAAGGAGGAAGAATAGACCACTTGGCCCTTCAAGCCTGCTCCACTGTGGCCCGTCTAATTTTAACCTCAACTCTCCATTACTGCACGTCCCCAATAACCTTTCATCCCCTTGGTCTATCAACCTATGCCTTCTGTACTACTGCCTTTTGAGGAATGGAATTTCAAAAACCCTTGACCTTCTGAGAGAAAAAAAAAACTCACCTTTGTCTTAAATGCACACCCCTTTATATTACGACCCCCTAGTTCCAGATTAGTGGAAACATCCTTTCCACATCCACCCAGTCAAGTCCCCTCAGGATTTTATACACTTCAATTACGTCACCTCTGACTCTTCGAAACTCGAGAGGTATGGGCTTGGTCTGTCTGGGCATTCGTTATGAGGCAATCTGCTCATTCCAGGCTTAACCTAGTAAGCCTCTGACCGCCCAATAAATTACCAACCTTCCATAAATATGGTCACCAATATTGTACACTGTACTGCAGATATGGTCTCACCAGTGCTCTGTGTAACTTAAGCATAACCTTCCGGAGTTTTGAATTCATTTCCCTTCGAATAAAGCATAACATTCTATGAGCGTAGTATTGTCACAAAGGTGGTCCCTTTTTTCTAAAAGCTGTTCCTTTTCTCAAGGACACTGTGTCTTAGAACATAGAACATTCCAGCGCAGTACAGGCCCTTTGGCCCTCGATGGTGCGCCACCCTGTCATTCTAATCTGAAGCCCATCCCACCTACACTATTCCACGTATGTCCATATGCCTGTCCAATGATGACTTAAACTTGGCAAATCTACTACCGTTACAGGCAAAGCATTCCATACCCCTACTACTCTCTGAGTAAAGAAACTACCTCTGACATCTGTCTTATACCTATCTCCCCTCACTTTAAAGTTGTGTCCCCTCGTGTTTGCCGTTCCCATACTTGTGTCCTTGGTCTTTTTCAGAGGGGTAATGAATTGCTCCCGGTTCTGATTAGACTCGTTTGGACCAGAGATTAAAGGGTATTGAGAGGTATTTTTGTTTACGTGTAAACAGATGAGACTTCAGGTTAAAGTGGTCATGTTTTAGAAGTGACCTATATAATTAAAAAAAGGAGTGGTCAGCTTTCTTGCTGAGCAGGTCAGTGTAGAACTAGTTAGGAGTTCAGTTATGTGGAAACAGGCTCTCTCTCTCTTTTGCCCCTCTAACTTCAACCTGTAAGTACCCATTCCATTTTTTTTAAAACTGTTTTTAAGGGGGTTTGGTTACTAGGACAGTTGTGTACATTCGCAACAGCATAATTCAGTCTAGTTGCATAGACTGAGTTCTGTGTGGGTTCTTTATTCTGTTCTTTGTGTAATTTTGTAAATAAATGTTGTCAGTTTTAAAACCTAGTCGTCAACCTAGCTACCTTCCTCAGAGTAATTCTCACTGTACACTTACCGAAGCAACTTGCAAGGTTATCGTCTGGGCTGCCTGCTAAAGAATGTTTTGAGTGGTCTGGCCTAGTCCATGACAGTATCAATTGGCGCTTTGTCAGCCTACTTTTTTTTTCCTCTCAATGTTGCGCCGACCTGTAGAACCGATCTGAAGCCCATCTAACCTACACTATTCCATTCTCATCCATATGTCTATCCACTGACTATTTAAATGCCCTTTAAAGTTGGTGAGTCTACTCCTGTTGCAGGCAGGGCATTCCATACCCCTACTACTCTGAATAAAAAAACTATCTCTGACACCTGTCCTACATCTATCACCCCTTCATTTAAAGCTATGCCCCCTCGTGCTAGCCATCACCATCCAAGGGAAAATGCTCTCTCTGTCCACCTATCTAACCCTCTGATGATCTTGTATGTATCAATTAAGTCACCTCTCAACCTCCTTCTCTCTAACAAAAACAGCCTCAAGTCTCTCAGCCTTTCCTCATAAGACCTTCCCTCCATACCAGGCAACATCCTAGTAAATCACCTCTGAACCCTTTCCAAAGCTTCCACATACTTCTTATAATGCCGTGACCAGAACTGTGTGCAAGATTCCAGAGTTTTATACAGCTGCAACAAGACCTCATGGCTCCAAAATGTAGTCCCTGTGTCAAACTAACACACCATATGCCGCCTTAACAACCCTATCAACCTGGGTGGCAACTTTCAAGAATCTATGTACCTGGACAACGAGATCTCTCTGCTCATCCACACTACCAAGGATTTTACCATTAGCCCAGTACTCTGCATTCCTGTTACTCATTCCAAAGTGAATCACCTCACACTTTTCCACATTAAACTCTATTTGTCAGCTCTCAGCTATGTAGTTTATCTATGTCTCTCTGTTACCTGCAACACCCTATGGCATATCCACAACTCCATCCACCTTCGTGTCATCTACAAATTTACTAACCCATCCTTCTACGCCCTCATCTGAGTCAATTATAAAAATACCCACTTTTTGGTTATTCTGTTTTGAAGGCCAGTCACTGCACTCAAAGCTTAACTTAACCTTACGTTAAATCCCTCTACTGCAAAAACAGGCCATTTGGCCCAATAAGTCTACATTGACCCTGCAAAGAGTAACACACCCAGACCCATTTTCCTACCCTCTCTTCCTGATGAAGGGATTTCGCCAGAAACGTTGATATTCCTGCTCCTTGGATGCTGCCTGACCTGCTGTGCTTTTCCAGCAACACTGTAATCTAGAATTTGGTTTCCAGCATCTGCAGTCATTGATTAGATTAGATTAGATTAGATTACTTACAGCGTGGAAACAGGCCCTTCGGCCCAACAAGTCCACACCGCCCCGCCGAAGCGCAACCCACCCATACCCCTACATCTACCCCTTACCTAATACTACGGGCAATTTAGCATGGCCAATTCACCTGACCTGCACATCTTTGGACTGTGGGAGGAAACCGGAGCACCCGGAGGAAACCCACGCAGACACTGGGAGAACGTGCAAACTCCACACAGTCAGTCGCCTGAGGCGGGAAATGAACCCGGGTCTCTGGCGCTGTGAGGCAGCAATGCTAATCACTGAGCCATTGTGCCACTCTTAACACCTTAACACTATTTCTGTCTCGACAGATGCTACCAAATCTGCTGAGTTTCTCCAGCAATTTCTGATTTGTTTTGCTTGCTGGAAGACAGGAAAACAGAATTCTTTTCCAAAAACAAAAACAGAAATTGCTGGAAAAGCTCAGCAGGCCTGGCATTATCTCTAAAGGGTCACCAGCCCTGAAACATTAACGGTAATTTCTCTTCAACAGGTCTTGCAGCACCTGTGAACTTTGCCAGCATTTGCTGTTTTTTTTTCTGATTTACTGCATCTGTAATTCTTTCAGTTTGTATTCGGTTTCGAACTCCTTTCCGTGTTGATCCCCATGTCCCATGACAGAGTGCTTAACACGTTACTTAAAAGGAATGGGTCTTTTTCCAACAATCTTCTCACGGTGTGAAGTCAGTTTTGCTTTGATGGGAACAGAGCAGCAGGAATGGGATTGCAGGACAGGAGGATGGAGTCAATGGGCTGACTGTCCTTCGCTGTGACATAATGGTTCTGGCAGGACAACTGCAATCATGGAGTCTGTTGGATCTCCCTCCCCCCCCCCCCCCCTACCCTGCTCTGCAGGTCCCACCTGTCTGACTGTAGTGTCCAGGGGCTTCCAAACAGGCCCATGGAGAAGTGAAGCACATAGAGACAGTGCTGCATTTCCCCAAACCCACCGAGAGAGTCGATCACGAATGTACACGTGGCAACTTTGAACAAAATGAAACATGGGAAATTCATACGCAGGATCTTGGAAACAATAACTGACCTGAGGTTTGTACCAGAGACACCGACTTGCATTTTATATTGACAGACCTTGTGTTTATTTCCACTTGTGATGATCAGTGGGGCCCCGTGGAGGGTAGTCAATGGTCTTCAGCAAGTCATGCTTCACCACACAGCTGTACAGATGTTTCTGGTATTTGGCAATAACTCAGACAAAAGCTAGGCTATCCACTATTACTAACTCTCCATTAAACTGTGAGAATGCTTCCATCAATTACTTATGTTTAAACCAAAGATGTGTTGCTGTTTTATTCATTTGTGGGGATGAGAGTGTCATTAGCTGGACTGGCATTTAGTGCCCATGCTAATTGTTAAGAGTTAAGCACGTTGCTGTGGGTCTGGAGTTATATGTAGACCAGATGAGGTAAGGATGGCAGTTTCCTTTCTGAAAGGATGTTAGTGAACCAGATGGGTTTTTTTCCCCGATGACCAGCAATGGGGGACTAGATTAATTTGGGATATCTGGTTGGCATGGATAAGGATGGATCAAAGGGTCTGTTTCTGTGGTGTATATCTGGGTGTATTTTGGGCAGCACGATAGCTCAGGGGTTAGCACTGCTACCTCACAGCAGCAGGATCCCAGGTTCGATTCCAGCCTCTGGCAACTGTCTGTGTGGAGTTTGCACATTCTCCCCGTGTCTGCGTGGGGTTTCCTCCAGTTTCCTCCCACAATCCAAAGATGTGCAGGTCAGGTGAATTGGCCACGCTGAATTACCCGGAGTGTTTGGGAATGTGTAGGTTAGGTGCATTAGTCAGGGGAAATGTAAAATGGGTGGGTTACTCTTCAGAGGGTCATTGTGGACTTGTTAGGCCGAAGGACCTGTTTCCACACTGTAGGGAATCTGTGACTCTTATTTCCAGATTATTATTGTATTCAAATTTCACCATCTGCTATGGCAGGGTTTGAACTCGAATCCCCAGAGCATTACCTTTGTCTCAGGATTAACAGTTCAATGATAATACCACTAGGCCATCGTCTGGCCCTGTTCAATCTCTTTACTTTGTGCCAACATCATGGAATGCTCCTCCTGACAACATTGTGTATGTACCTAGAGCTACAAAAGTTAAAGAAGGCCATCTTCAGCAAATCCTGGCCTAGACAGCAACACCCATATCTCCTAAATGTTTAAGACGCATGTAGGAGCAGAAGTAGGCCATTCAGCCCATCTTGTCTGATCTGTCATTCGGTGAGATCATGGCTGATCTGAAAATCCTCAATCCCAGAAATGGTGAAAAATTCTTCCCTGGATGGTGTTGAACCACCAATCTTTCAGTTACCAGCCAAACTGGTAACTGATCAATTGCTATACAGTTTGGAACTCCCAAATCCCTTTGTGCTGGAGGTTTCTGCAGTTGTCCCCCCCCTTTAAATAATAATCAGCTCAACAATCCTTCCGGCCAAAACGTATAATCTTACATTATAGAGCATCTGTTGAGTTTTTGCCCATTTGTTTAACCTGTCTCTATCCCTCTGTAGGCTCTGTGTATCGTCCTCAGCCCGTGCTTTCCCACCTATTTTTGCATCATTTGTAGTATGTGTAAAGAGAAGGAAAGACCTAAGACTTCTAGCTTTCTTCTTGCTTCAGGCAGGTCAGATCATTTAAGCACATGAACTAAAGACCACAGATGCTGGGATGGTGAATTAGGAAGAAAAGGATCTGATGGAAAACTGCAGTAGACTTGGCGGTGTCCCTGGTGACAAACCATTTCAGTTCGATGATCTTTCATCACATACTTCAACAGCCAAAGAGAGTGCTGATGGAGTTGGTAAAGATGAGGTAACCAGCTGAATATAGCATGAAAGGACAAGGGAAGGAACAAGCTAACATGTTTTCAAGGAGGAGTTAGATATAGTTCTTTGGGCTAAATGGAGCAAAAAGTATGGGGGGGGGAGAGTGGGAATTGAGTACTGCATTAGATGACTAGTCAAGATCATAGAGTCATACAACACAACAGACCCTTTAGTTCAACCCGTCCATGCCGACCGTATATCCAAACTAAACTAGTCCCACCTGCCTGCTCCTGGCCCGTATCCCTCCAAACCTTTTCTATTCATGTTCTTATCCAAATGTCTCAAGTACTGTAATTGTACCCACGTCCACCACTTCCTCAAAAGTTCATTCCACACACGAACCACTGAGTTTAAAACAAAATTGTCCCCATGTCTTTCTTTTTAAGTCTTTCTTTTTAAATGTTTCTTCTCTCACCTTAAAAAATATAGCCCCTACTGTTCAAATGCCCCACCCTAGGGAAGAGACACCTCCCATCCACTTTATCTATGCCCTTCATGATTTTATAAACCTCCTATAAGGTCACCTTTCAACATCCTACACACCAGTGGAAGAAGTCCCAGCCTATTCAGCCTCTCCTTATAACCCAAACCCTCCATTCCCTGCATCGTCCAATAAATATTTTCTGAACCCTCACGAGCTTTTAATAATATCCTTCCTGTAGTAGAGTGACCAGAAACAGTACTCCAGAAGGGGCCTCATTAATGGCATTGGTGAGACTGCACCTGGAGTATTGGGCACAGTATGGGTCCCCTTATTTGAGGAAAGATGTTAGTGGCATTGGAGGCAATTCAGAGGAGGTTCACTAGATTGATCCCAGAGATATGAGGGGTTTGTTGTATGAAGAGAGATTGTACAGTTTAGGCCTACGCTGTCTGGAATTTAGAGGAATGAGGAGAGATCAAATTGAGGTATTCAAGGTGATAAAAGGTATGAATAAAATAGACATAGAGTGGAAGCTTCCACTTGGGGGGCATTCTAGGGGTGAAAGGTCAAGGGTAAGGGGCAGCAAATGTAAAACAGAGTTGAGGAGAAACTCCTTCTCCCAGAGGGTTGTGAATCTGTGGAATTCACTCTCCCTAAAGTGCGGTGGATGCTGGGATAGTGAGTAAATTTAGGGAGGAGTCGGACATTTTTAATTGGTGATGGGTTGGAGGGATATGGGGGGGGGGGGGTAGGCAGAAAAATGGGGATGAGGAGCATCGCAGCCATGATCGAATGGTTGAGAAGACTTGATGGGCTGAATGGTCTAATTCTGCTTCTACACCTTATGAATGTCCTGTACAACCTCAACATGATGTCCCAACTCCTAAACTCCAAGGTCTGTGCCATGAGTCCTGTTGAATGGCAGAGGAGGATCATAAGGCTGAATGGCCTACTGCTACATTTCAAGTTTCTATGCAAGTGAAAAAATACACAGTACAGGCTGAGCATAGAGGTTATGGTCTGCAGCTCAGTGCTGAGTCCAGAGGTTTGTAATGTACTGAGACAAAAGTAAAGGTGCTTTTCCTCCAAAATAAACAAAATATAAAGAACTGCAGATGCTGGAAATCTGAAACAAAATCAGAAATTGCTGGAGAAACTCAGCAGGTATGGCAGCATCTGCGGAGAGAAAGCAGTTACCTTTCCGGTCCAATGACCTGACCTGAAGAAGGGTCACTGGACCTAAAATGTTAACTCTAATTTCTCCCCACACCAGACCTGCTGATTTCTCCAGCAATTTCTAATTTTGTTTGTGCTTTTTCTGCAGTTCGTGCTGAGACTCACTTGAATGTAAGCTGTGCCCTGACCTGAATGTTCAGGAGGTGGGCTGCATTAACATTAGTGCCCATTTGCTGCAGGATGGCATTCTGTCTTCTGGGAACTAGTCCTGTGTTGGCCTGTAGGGTATTGTTTATAGATGTGGGCACCTCATTATCAGGAACAAATTGGAGAGAGAACAGAAGCAGTTTACCAAAACACCTTCTAGAAATGAGAAGCTTCAGCAATGAGGACAGATTGGCTCAGTGGTTAGCACTGCTGCCTCACAGTGCCAGGGACCTGGGTTCGAATCCAGCGTCGGGCGACAGTCCGTATGGAGTTTGCACGTTCTCCCACTATCTGTGTGGGTCTCCTCCAGGTGCTCTGATTTCTTTCCACAATCCAAAGATGTGCAAGTTAGAGTGGATTGGCCATAGTGTCCAGGGATGTGTAAATTGGGTGGATTGGCCATGGGAAATGCAGGGTTACAGGGATAGGTTAAGGGGATGAGTCTGGATGAGATATTCTTTGGACGGTGGGTGTGGACTTATTGGGTTGAATGGCCTGTTGTCTCACTGTAGGGATTCTCTGAAGACGTTAGGATGGTTTGCCTCGGAGAGAAGGCTATTGAGAGGATATCTGATTGAGGTTTCAAAATCATGAGTGGATTGGACAGAGTAGATAGGGACAAGCTGTTTCTGCTTGTCAAAGAAATGAAAGGTTTAACGTGGTTTTCAAACTCAGCAAGGATGATATGAGAAGAAGGGTTTTTTTTGGTTCTGGAATGCACTGTCTAGAAATGTGGAAGCAGGTTCAACTGAGGCATCCAGTAAGGTAATGGATGTTTTGATTTGGATTGTAATAGTGTGGAGGGACATAGGGGAAAGGCAGGAGATTGCACTGGGTCATGGGACTGGTGTAGGTGGGCCAAATGGCCTCCTCCTGCACTATAATAGTTCCGAGAGTCTGGTTACGCCTTGTAGCGGTTTGCTTTGTTTTTGATTCGGAGGAGTCATGATGACCTTCAGTAGACATTCTCCAGAACCAAAAATATTTCTGGTCCCCACCATCTGATAGAGAGCTCCCACACCCACTAAAGTAAACCCGTGCTGCTCACTGCCTTGCATTAATAGCAAGACATTATTTGAGGAACGAGATGTTGAGATAACGTGCTCTGAAAGCCCCCAAGTGCTTGTGTCCTCAGAGAGTTAGTGAGTCAGCGTCATGCTGGCCCTCTGGCAGGCACTCCCCCTGCTGCTAGGGCAGTATGTTTCTTATCGCCCAGTGCGGAGATTGGCTCTCAACATTGGCTCTTTTTTTTATATAATCCAGAAAAACTTGAGGAAGTAAGCAGAATAGGTGAAGTCAACTGATTCTTCTTTTTAAAAGAGATTCTTTTTTTAAAAAAATCTACATCAGCGACTGGTGCTGATTACCTGAGGCTGTGACTTGGCCTGTTGCTGTATTTGTCGGTCTGTTGGGCACAGGGTATTGTTCAGACTATGTATGATGCCTGTTTCTAAACTTGGGATTTTTTCTGATTCGGAGATGCAGGTTTCGGACTGGGGTGTACAAAGTTAAAAATCACACAACACCAGGTTATAGTCCAACAGGTTTATTTGGAAGCACTAGCTTTTGGAGCACTGCTCCTACATCAGGTGGTTGTGGAGAATAAGATCATAAGACACAGAATTTATGTTAAAAGTTTAGTGTGGTGCAACTGAAATTATATATTGAAAAAGACCTGGATTGTTTGTTAAGTCTCTCATTTTTTAGAATGACCATGTTGGTTTCAGTTCTTTCATAAGTAAATCGCAGAACTTTTTAAAAGTTACATTTGCAAGTGGACTTTGACAACTGGTGTCATGTCGGCCCAGATAATACATTGAAAGTGTGAGGTGCCCTGTGTGAGGCTGTCTGTGCCACAATGGTCAGACTGATTCTCTTCTTTTAAAATGGATTTACAGAATCTTACATGGATTCATGCAATTTTTGAGCAAAATAAAAGTTAATTCTGCAGGTACAAATTCGCCCCACAAACATATATGTGTGTGTGAGTTGAGGGGGTTTATGAGTATCTGGGAGAGAGTGTGTGAGCATAAAGGGGTATAGATCTGTGAGAGGGTGCATGTGAGTGTGGGAGTGTTTGTGTAAGCGTATGAGAGAGAGCTTGTCTATGGGCCTGTAGAGGGGTGTCTGTGTGTGTGTATATACGTGTACGCGCGCACATGTAGTGCAGTGGGGTCACTCAGTTCTTCATGATTCCACAACTATCTGAGGGATATAGAATCATACAGCACGGAAACAGACCCTACGGTCCAACTAGTCCATGCCGAAGATAATCCCAAACGAAACTAGTCCCACCTGCCTGGCCCATATCCCTCCAAACCCCTCCTATTCATGTACTTATCCAAATGTCATTTAAATGTTATAATTATAGCCACATCCACCACTTCCTCAGCAAGTTCAGTCCACGTGCAAATCACCTTATGTGTAAAAAAAAAAGCCCCTTATTCCTTTTTTAAATCTCTCTCTCTCTCTCTCTCTCTCTCTCTCTCTCTCCTCTCACCTTAAAAATGTGGTCAATTGTCTTGAAATCCCCATTCTAGGGTTAAGACAACTACCATTAACTCTATCTATACCTCTCGTTATTTTATAAACTTCTATCAGGTCACCTCTCAATCTCCTATGTGCCAGTGCAAAAGTCCAGCCAAGCCAGTCTTTCTTTACTACTCAAGCCTTCCATACCTGACAATATCCTGGTAAATCTCTTCCCAACCCTCTCCTGCTTAATAATATCCCTCCTATAATGGTGTGACTAGAACTGGACACAGTATCAACATAGAGTGTAGAGTATTCTTAAGTAACAAATCAGGAAGGCAAAGATGGGATGTGAGATAGCATTGGCAGATAAGGTTAAGGATAAGATCAAAGAGACTTTACATTAAGAGCAAGGGGTAACTAGAGAGAGGGTAAGGCCCCTTACAGATCAAAGAGGTTTTCTGTGTTGAACCCCAGGAGATGGGAGAGATACTAAATGAATATTTTTGCATCAGATTTTACTGTTGAAAAAGAAATGGAGGCTAGGGAATGCAGAGAAATAAACTTTGATATTTTAAAAATGGTTCACATTACAGAAGAGGAAGTTCAGGAGGTCTTAGAGAGTAGAAATGTGGATAAATCTCCAGGACCTGATCTATCCGGAACATTGTGGGCAGTAAGGGAGGAAATTGCGAGACCCTTTGCATCATCTATAACTATGTGTGAGGTGCTTGATGACTGGAAGGTGACTAATGTTGTATCTTTAAGAAAGGTTGTAAGGAGAAACCGGAGCACTATAGACCCTAGAGTCTGACTTTGGTTGTGGGTAAATTGTTGGAGGGAATTTTAAAAGGTAGGATTTATGAATATTTACTGGATTAGTGGTGCTGGAAGAGCACAGCAGTTCAGGCAGCATCCAACGATTTCGCTGCTCGTTGGATGCTGCCTGAACTGCTGTGCTCTTCCAGCACCACTAATCCAGTATTTGATTTTCAGCATCTGCAGTCATTGTTTTTACCTTTATGAATATTTAGACAGGCAAAAATTGATTAGGGGTAGTCAGCATGGATTTGTGCGAGGAAAATTATCTCACCAACTTGATTGAGTTTTTTGAAGTCACCAAAAAGATTGATGAGGGCAGAGCAGTAAATGTTGCTTACTTGGACTTTACTAAAGCCTTCAACAAGGTTCTGCATGGTAGAATAATTAGTAGTTAGGTCACATGGGATTCGGGGTGAGCTTGCTAAATAGATACATAATTAGCTTAGCAGCTAGGAGACAGAGAGTAGTTGTGGAGGTGGGCTTTTTGGACTGGAGATTTGTCACCTGCGGTGTTCTACAAGGATCATTTCCAGATCCTCTTTTAGTTGTCATTTATATTAATGATTCAAATGAAAATATAGAATGTATGGTTAGTAAGTTTGCGGACGACACCAAAATTGGTGACAGAGTAGACAGTCAAGAAGGTTTTCTAGGATTACAAAGAGATCTTGATCAAATGCGTCAATTGGCTGAAAAATGGCAGACGGGAGTTCAATCTGGATAAATGTGAGGTATTGCATTTTGGTAAATCAAACAAGGGTAGGGCATTGGCTACCTAAGGATGCAAGTACATAATTCTTTGAAGTTTGTGTCACAAAAAGACAGGTGGTTAAAAAGGTGCTTAGCACACGTGTCTTCATTGCTCAGCTCTTTGAGTCTAGGGTTTGGGAAGTCATGTTAAGGTTGTACAGAACATTGGTAAGGCCCCTTCTTGAATATACCAGATTCCTTTCTATCTGGTTGTGTGGATCATTAGCTTCTGGCCTACCCCCTCTGAAATCACTCAGGCTAGCGATCAGCCTGCAACCCTCTGAGGTCTCCTGACAGTGCTGTGTTAACTATACTTCATCTTACCACTGTTTGATGTCCAACTTTCACTTTATTGGGCCCTCTGTTATTTCCATGTGAGATGCACTGTATAGACGTAAGTTCTAGGATCTCTGTCTCACCACGAACAGCCCGTTCCGACCTGCATCCAACCTTCTCAGGATCTGGTTGTCAGTATGACTCCGTCTCGTTGTTGTTTCCCTTCCTCTGAAACTATCTTGTGTGAATCAACTCTGTTCAAGGACTGAGTATGTAAGCCTGTGCAGAAACTCTATCTGTTTACCCCCTCCCAATCTCTGCAACCTCTTCCAAGTCTACAGTCAATCACTGAAAGCTTGGTAATACAGTAAAAGCAAAATTGCTGGAAATCTGAAACATGCGGCACGGTGGCACAGTGGTTAGCACTGCTGCCTCACAGCGCCAGAGACCTGGGTTCAATTCCCGCCTCAGGCGACTGACTGTGTGGAGTTTGCACGTTCTCCTCGTGTTTGCATGGGTTTCCTCCGGGTGCTCCGGTTTCCTCCCACAGTCCAAAGATGTGCAGGTTAGGTGAATTGGCCATGCTAAATTGCCCATAATGTTAGGTAAGGGGTAAATGTAGGGGTATGGGTGGGTTGCGCTTCGGCGGGTCGGTGTGGACTTGTTGGGCCGAAGGGCCTGTTTCCACACTGTAATCTAATCTAATCTAATGCATGGTGGAGACAGCCTCGTGGCTCAAGGGTTAGCACTGCTGCCTCACAGCACCAGGAACCCAGGTTCAATTCTATCCTTGGGCAACTGTCTGTGTGGGTTTCCTCCCACAGTCCAAAGATTGTGCAAGGTAGTTAGATTGGCAATGGGAATTTTCCATCGTGTTCAGGGATGTGCAGATTAGGTTGGTTAGCCAAGAGAAATGCAGGGGTAGGGTTGGGACAGCTTGGACCAAAGGGCATTCTATAAGTGCAGAGAATGCTGGGGAAACTTGACAGCATCTGTGGAGAGAGAAACGAAGTTAATGTTTTGAGTGGGTATGACACTTCTTCGACAAGCGTGCTGTCAATATTTACACGTATGCTGACAACACCCAATTCAAGTTCACCACCAGCTTTCCCAGCTCCCCCACTGTTACTAAACCTTCCAATTGTTTGTCCCACGTCAGTATTGGATGAGCAGGAATTTCTTTCAATTAACAATGAACAATACAGCATAGGAATGGGCCCTTTGGCCCATAATGCCATTTAGAACAGAATCCCTACAATGTAGAGAAAGGCCACTCGGCCCAACAAGCCCATACCAATTTGCAACCCGTCCAGACTCTCATTAACACACTGCTCCTCCCCCACCCCTGTAACCCTGCATTTCCCATGGCTAATCCACCTAACTTACACATTCCTGGACACTATGGGCAATTTCCCATGCCCAGTCTACCTAACATCTTTGGATTGTGGAAGGAAACCAGAATACCCAGAGGAAACCCACGCAGACACGGGGAAAATGTGCAAACTCCACACAGACAGTCACCCGAGGCTGGAATCGAGCCTGGGACCCTGGCGCAGGGAGGCAGCAGCGCTAACCACTGAGCCACGTGCCACCTTGTTGGGCGGAACATGACACCAAATTAAACTAATCCCTTCTGCCTGTCCTCAGTTCCTATCTCTCCATCCCTTAAATTATATATTGGGAGGACTGAAGCTACTGTTTTCAGTCTTGCTCCAAACTCCATTCACAAACTACCAACTCCACCCCTCTCCCAGGGCATGGATAGGATAAATAGACAAAGTCTTTTCCCTGGGGTCGGGGAGTCCAGAACTAGAGGGTTTAGAACATAGAACAGTACAGCACAGAACAGGCCCTTCAGCCCATGATGTTATGCTGACCACTGATCCTCATGTATGCACCCTCAAATTTCTGTGACCATATGCATGTCCAGGAGTCAGAACTGGACGCAGTATTCCAAGTGCGGTCTAACCAAAGTTTTATAGAGCTGCAACAAGATCTCACGACTCTTAAACTCAATAGATTTAAGGTGAGAGGGAAAGATATAAAAGAGACCTAAGGGGCAACTTTTTCACACAGAGGATGGTACGTGTATGGAATGAGCTGCCAGAGGATGTGGTGGAGGCTGGTACAATTGCAACATTTAAGAGGCATCTGGATGGGTATATGAATAGGAAGGGTTTGGAGGGATATGGTCCGGGTGCTGGCAGGTGAGACTAGATTGGGTTGGGATATCTGGTCAGCATGGGTTGGACCAAAGGGTCTGTTTCCGTGCTGTACATCTCTATGACTCTAAGTGTATTGCTAATGTTGGTGTGTTACATTTGATCCTGAAATTCTGACCTTGAGTTCCATTAGTTTGACTGTCAGTTTCCACATCTGTAACATAGCTGACATCACCACTTCCTGCTCGTTCATGCCTTTGCGAACTATTGACATAACTTTACTTGAATCCCAAATTCTACTCTGTATAAACTTGACCTTGTCCAAAACTGTTGCCCTTGTCTTAAGTCACCCTATTACCTCTAAACACTTGTTCCCCTATCTATTTCTGTAATCTCAACCAGACTCTAACCCTTAGTATATCAGCATTCCTACAATTCTGGCCTCTTTTCCACCCCTGGTTTTAATTGCTGCATCATTGGTGGTCATATGTTCTGTTCCCTGGGCCCCAAACTCTGGAATACACTTCTTCACTGAGGGTTCCAAGGAAGAATCATACCAGACTCGAAACATTAGCTCTGTTTCTCCCTTGATAGATGCTGCCAGGCCTGTTGAGTTTCTCTCCTTCTCCTTCTGCTTAATCTTCTCTTGAGCCTGCTTTCTTCCTTTTTTGAAGTGGTCTTTCAACAAGCTATTGATCATCTGCCTCAATATCTGCTTACATAGCTCAATGTCATACGCTGTGTGAGGTGCTCTATGACATTTGACTACATTAAAGGTGCTATATAAATATAAATAGCTATTGTTGAAGTTTTGCTCAGCACATGGTGAGAATGTGGAACTTGCTACCACAGGGAGTAATTTGTGCATTTAAAGGGAAGCTAGATAAACACCAGAATGTAATGCTCCAGAGTCCTGATTTAAAATTTGTGATTCGTGTCTCAGGATTACCAAATGTAGGCAGTTACCAATTTGTAAGGAATTATCACTGATTTATTAAATTTGTAAAGCAGCATTTAGGTGTGACATGTCAGTTAAGCAGACAAAACAATTGTATGACACCGTTGAAGGTGGTTTGCTGGGTTCCCACAAAGTGTATTGACCTCATTAAGGTTGTGAAGGCATCAGCCTGATCTCTCACTGTGACGTTAGAAGATTCTTCCTGGGTTCTTCCTGGTGTGGTCCATCTTCACCAGAGAGAATCATCTCCGGGTAAGGGGTCACAAGTTTAAGATGGAATAAGGAGGTGTTTCTTTTCACAGAGGGGAGTAAACGTGTGGAATTCTTTACCACAGAAGGGGCGTTAAGTATATTGAACGCTGAGAGACTCAGATTTTTAATTAGTAAGGGTTGTGGCGAAAAGGCAGGACAGTGGAGTCGAGGATCATCAGATCAACCATGATCTCATTGACTAATGGAACAAAATCAATGGGCTGATTGGTCTACTACAGCTCCTGCATCTTATGGTCTTATTGTAGAATGATAGCCTTTTACAGTACAGTATATTTGGCCCATTGTGTCTGTACCAACTCCCAAAAGAGCTACCCAGCTAGTCCCACTCTCCAATCCTATCTCTGTTGCCCTCCAACTTCATCCCATTCAAATAAATATCCAGCTCTTTTTTTGAAATCTCTGATGGAATCCACCTCCACCAGGCAGCACATCCCAAATCCTAACAACTCTCTGAGTGAAGAAGTTTCTCCTTATCTCACTCCTAGCTCGCTTGCTGACAATCTTGAAATTGTGAGCACCCCACCCAGTTGACGATATATCGTGGAACTTTGACATATGAACATAGTAGCCTTGATCCTGATGCTTTGGAGACTCTTTTTACAATTGTGTAGACTCTGAGAGTAAAAAAAAATCAGCAAATTTCATGAGTTCTTTACCCTGCAGAAAATACTAGTTTATTAAAGATTCCAATTCTATACCCTGTTGCTAACAGCAATGGTGGTGTCCTTATGCCCTAACGCCTGCAGTAGTTCTAGAAGGCACCTTACACCATCACATCTCCAGGGCAACAAGGGATGGCTTCAGGCTCTCTGCCTTTATTCCCGATGAAGGGCTTTTGTCTGAAATGTCGATTTCGAAGCTACTTGGATGCTGCCTGAACTGCTGTGCTCTTCCAGCACCACTAATCCAGCATTAATGTTAGTCCAGCCAGCGACGTCTGAGAGTGAATAAAGAAGCTACAAGGGGAGGAAGGAATGGAGAGTAATGTTGAAATTTAAATTAGGAAGGAAGAAAGCAATCTTCAGGGGAATGTCTGTGTCCTGTCTCTGATCCATATTTCTCTCTAATTCAGGTCATCAGCGGCTTGTGCAATGGGAAGGTGGGAAGATGGGATTGTTTGCTGAGTTAACACTTTCTTTGTTGAAGCTAATCTTGTGATGGTGTGGCAGTTATGCTGTCATGTGATGTGTGGGAGAGTTGAAGGCAGAAACTGGTGCTGAGTCTCTGGCAGATCTGTCTCCTCGGTTCAGAGTTAGGGATGATGTGGAGGTGCTGGTGTTGGACTGGGGTGGACAAGGTCAGAAGTCGCATGACACCAGGTTATAGTCCAACAGGCTTATTTGAAATCACAAGCTTTCGAACCGCTGCCACACGAAGCTTGTGATTTCAAATAGCCCTGTTGGACTATAACCTGGTGTCAACTGACTTTTGAGCAGGATTACAGATGCAGTAGTAATTGTGAATTCCCTTGCACTGCATCCTTGCAACCTGATATTTTGTGTGTTCTATTTTTGGCATTGGTCCCATCCTGTGCACCAGCACGAACACTGTTTACAGGTGTTTGATGGATCCCAGTCAGATGGTGAAATATAAATCTAGACAGAAACTTTTCTCTTATTGGGCTTATTTACAAAAAAGCAGCATTATGAACCTTGACTTCTGACCTACCAATATCAAATATCCCAGAGGGTCTGTCTTTACTTGTGCTCAGGATTCTTTATTAGGTCTGAGAGAGTTGGGCGAATGGCTTGGGATGTTGTGCTTTACTGAACCATTTCTGAGAAAATGCTACTGGATTTGAGCGTTTGCTTTTCCAACTCTGATTGTGTTACTGGAGGTTTCATTACGTGACCTGATGCCTCCTATTGCCCTCTGCCCCCACTATCCCACCACTGGTAACTAGTCTGGTCTATCCCCATGTCTTCCCACAGCTATCGAAATATGAAAAGAGTCTTTGTTGTCCAGTTGGATGATACATCAGGGTCACAGGGACTGGTTGAGGTGGATAACATTTGAGGGGAACTTTCCCTTTCTCCCTCCCAACACCCTCCTGACTCCAGTATTCCAACAATAAATTGAAAGAAGTGTTCACAAAAAATGAAACAAGTTCTCCTTCAATAGATTTTTCTCCCATTTGTCTCAGGCAGCTGTGTCCTGGAAGTCAATTGTCAATTTTTGGAAACACTAGGCCATTCCTGGAGAGTCGACACCCCCATGTCCTGATGATGACCTCTTGCAGGAAGTGAGGGTCACTGATGGTTTGAAGCCACTGCGGCCTCTGATAGTGCCCACCTTCTCCTCAGATCTGTTGCTGGTTAAGGAAATCTATTGTCTTCATCTTCATCCATTGTAATGGAAACCTTCGATTCACAGCTTAATCCTTGACCTTATATTGCCTCCATCAGATTGCTCAATGATCCTGATGTAAGACTCTTATTTTTGCTCAGATCAGTCTGTGAATTGGATCCTGAGCCAAAACCCTTTAGAAGTTTCCCTCAAATAGAAGATCTGGACACTGGAATTAGTATTATAATCTGGGTGATACTGTAAGATGTTGGTTAAAACTTGCAGGGGGATTGAGGAGGTTAGCAATTGTTACTGGAGGAAATTGAAAATTTAGAAAATTATCTCTGGCCTTCCTATCCCATCAGAGCTATTTAAGGAGACCACTCTGAGAGATCTCTCTCTACAGTACAGGCCCAATTAGAAATTGAATTTTCAGCTGTAGAAAAATAATTAACATTGTCATCTATCCACTTGAAGCTCTCGACCAGCACCATTGATACAAACAGGGGTGTCCTCCACTCTGCTTCCTGAACATAGAACAGTCCAGGTCCTTTGGCCCTCAACATTGTGCTGACCTTTTATCCAACTCTTCACGTCAAACCAACTTGCATACCCTTCATTTCACTATCATCCATGTGTTTATCCAAGAGTTGCTTAAATGCCCCTAATGTCTCTGACTCTACTACCACCACTGGCAGTGCATTCCATGTACCCACCACTAAAGAACTGACCTCTGACATCTCCCCAAACCTCCTTCCGTCACTCACCTTAAAATTATGCCCTCTTGTGTAGACATTTCTGCCCGAAAGTTAATGACCAACTTGGGTGCCACAGTGGCTCAGTGTTAACACTGCTCTCTCTCAGCGCCAAGGACCCAGGTTCGATTCCAGCCTCTGGCAATTGTCAGTGTGGAGTTTGTACATTCTCCCTGTGTCTGCGTGGGTTTGCTCCGGGTGCTCCAGAGGTTAAGGCAGTCCAAAGATATGCAGGTTAGGTGAACTGGCCATGCTAAATTGTCCATAATGTTTGGGGATGTATAGGTAGGTGCATTAGTCAGAGGAAATCTAGAACGGATGGATTACTCTTCAGAGGGTCGGTGTGGACTTGTTGGGCCAAATGGCCTGTTTCCACACTGTAGGGATTCTATAATTCTATGACTAGCTCCTTTGTTTTACTGACACTGAGGGAGAGATTGTCTTTACACCATTGTCTCAAAGCTGTCCATCTCTTTCTTATGGTCTGTCTTGCTGTTTGAAATCTGACCCACTACGGTAGTGTCATCGGCAAATTTGTAAATGGAGTTCGAGCTGAATTTGGCCACACAGTCACGAGTGTATGAGGGGCTAAGGTGATTGCCTCACCTTACTGATTGCTGACTGTGGGTCAGAAAGTCAAGGAGTCCAGTTGCTGAGGGGGGAGTAGAGTCCTGGGTGTCCTTGTATACAGATGCTCTAGGGATAAATGTAGAGCTGGAGCGATGGCGTCGCTAAGGATCTGCTGTGATAGTAGGCAACTTGTAGTGGATCAAGGCAGTCTGGGAGGCTGGTACTGCTGTACATCATTACTAACCTCTCCAAACACTTCATAATGATGGTTGTCAGAGCCACTGGGTGGTAGCCATTAAGGCAAGCTGCCTGATGTTTCTTTGGCATTCGGCTGATGGTGATCTTCATGAAGCAGGTGGGAGCCTCACATTGGAGTAAGGATAGGTTAAAGATGCCTGCGAACACACCCACCAGCTGGTCCATACAGAATCTGAGGGCACAGCCGGGGGATACATCTGGGCTAGTTGCTTTCCATGGATTCACTCTCAGGAAGGCCAATCTGACATCTGCGGCAGTGACTGTGGGTACAGGTCCACCTGAATCTGTCAGGGCAGCTGACATTCATTTCACTGGACCTTCTGTTCAAAAAACCAGCTCAATGGGGAGGGATGCGCTGTTGCCTGCGATTCTACTCAAATTCACTTTGGAGCCCATTATACCATCTCCAAAGAAAATGTTTTTTTTTCCCTGTCTGCATTATCAATTCCGGTAATCACTTTAAAGTACCTTTAAAAAGTTATTCCTTGTAGCTTGATTGCAGAAGATTATAGAGCCTCCTAATTCAATATTGCAGTTATTAATCAAACAATCATAAAATCTAGATTAGTTTAGAATATCTGGTCAGCATGGATGAGTCAAACCAAAAGGTGTGTTTCCGTGCTGTACATCTCTATTTCTCTAAAACGATAGAGCAGAGAAGGAGGACATTCAGCCGCTTGGGCCTGTACAAGCCCCTTGGCTGAGTTATCCAACAAATCCCACTGCTCCAGTTTCTCCCCATTCCTGCAAATTATTTCCCTCAAAACTAACTATCCAACTGTCCTTTGAAAAATTCTCCAAAAAATGTTGTTTAAAATTTGTTTTTAAAAACAAGAAAAGTTTCCACATGTATCAGCTCTGGTTCTTCTGCCAGCGCAGAGAATATGGAAACTCTGAGGTTTGTTTACAGAGGGATTGGTTGACGTGAGCTGTTCCGAATGAAACTCCAGCAGTATGTGCTGAAAAACACACAGCGGACTCCAGCTGTGAGACCGAGTTCAATACAAAAGGATGTGTCCTTTCATATAACAGCAGTAGATTTCTCGTGTGCAGGACAGGACAATTTTCTGAACTTTAAAACAGCTTCTCCAAATAAAGTCTTTTAAGAGTCATCTAGTCTCGAAACATTAGCTTGCTGTATTTCGATAGATTCTGTCTGATCAACTGTCATCGCCAACATTTGTTATTTGCAGATTTTTTTTATTTTCACTGATCCCTCCTCCTGCCAGTATGCTGACTTCACTATTCATTATAGCAAAATACCATGGACGATACAAGTCCAAAATCAAAACAGAATATACTGAAGAGACTCAGCAGCATTGATGAAGAGAGAAACAGAGTTAACATTTCAAGTCCAGTATGACTTATCTTCAGACGTCCTGGCTTTTTCCAGTACTTTCTGTTTTATTTCTGGTTTCCCCTACTATTGTCCGTTCTCCACCTGGTAAACTATTAAACCGTGAGATATCTCAGGTTGGCCTTACCCCCTTAACCTCCCCCCCGTCCGGTTTGCTGCTGTAGCAAGCCTTTGTTTCCCCAGCAGTTGCCAGAAAGTGACTGCTGAAAACTCTGGCCGATTTCTCAGATCCCACCACGATCACCCAAGGCACAGAGACCAAATGTGGCATCACAGCCACAGCACGTCAACCTCTCCCTCCCTGTTACCCAAATGACGACCCTGTCCCCACCTGCACCCCCCCCCCCCCCCCCCCCCCCAAATTCCCGCACCCAGAATGTGAACCTCTGCTGTAATGCTGCTTTTATGTCAGCTCACTGACATTACAGAACTGATGTCTTCAGGACGTCAGAGTCTATGCTGCTAGCTCAATAAATTGACCCACGAGGTAATGTGATCAAAGAATATTTGAGAATGGAAATAGAATGTCAAATCAATGCTGATGTTTCTCTACCTTGAATGTTCTGATTTAATTCCCTTGTTTACTTCCCATTCCCTTTAATATCTAATCCTATTCTTCCCCTCAATCCTCACATCTTTTGATATCCCACTCAATCCAATTCTTGCTCCTGCACCTTTTAACATCTCTCACGTTCTAATTCCACTCTTCCCCATCTCTCCCTGCACCCTTTAGTATCTAATTCCATTCTCTTTTCACTCCCACACCCTTTACTCCTATGTCCTTTAGTTTAACCCCACTCCCCCCTCACTCCTCACACCCTTAATATTGCACTCAGTCCAACTGCACACTCCCCTCACTCCCCACACCCATAATATCGTACCCAGTCTAACCCCACTCCCCCTCCCTCCCCATATCCTTAATATCCTATCCAGTCTAATCCCACTCCTCCCTCACCCCCCATATCCTTCATATCGCACCCAGTCTAACCCCACAACCCCCCTTGCTCCCCACACCTTAAATATCCCCCCCAGCCTCACGCCACACCCCCTTGTTCCCCACACCCTTAATAACCCACCAAATCTAACCACACTTTCCCCCTTGCTCCCACACCCTTAAATATCCCACCCAGTCTAATCCCACCCCCCATATCCTTAATATCTCATCCAGTCTAGCCCCAGTCTCCCTTGCTCCCTACACCTTTAATATCCACCCAGTCTACCCCGACACCCCCTCGCTCCTTATATCCTTAATATCCCACCCAGACTAATCCCAATCTCCTCCTCCTCTCTGCATCTCCAGAATAAACCAAAGGAATTGAATGAAATACTTTGAAACAAACAGACAAAACGACCAGCAAAGAGCAATGGGAGATATGAATGGTTAGTTAGATTTGGGGGCAAAGTACTAGATTGGATAGAGAATTGGTTGGCTAATAGGAAACAAAGGGTAGTGATTAACGGCTCCATTTCGAAATGGCAGGCAGTGACCAGTGGGGTACCGCAGGGATCCGTGCTGGGACCGCAGCTTTTTACAATATATGTAAATGACATAGAAGATGGTATCAGTAATAACATTAGCAAATTTGCTGATGACACAAAGCTAGGTGGTAGGGTGAAATGTGATGAGGATGTTAGGGGATTACAGGGTGACCTGGACAAGTTAGGTGAGTGGGTAGATGCATGGCAGATGCAGTTTAATGTGGATAAATGTCTGGTTATCCACTTTGGTGGCAAGAACAGGAAGGCAGACTACTACCTCAATGGTATCAAATTAGGTAAAGGGGCTGTTCAGAGAGATCTGGGTGTTCTTGTCCACCAGTCAATGAAGGCAAGCATGCAGGTACAGCAGGTCGTGAAGAAGGCTAATAGCATGCTGGCCTTCATAACAAGAGGGATTGAGTATAGAAGCAAAGAAGTGCTTCTGCAGCTGTACAGGGCCCTGGTGAGACCACACCTGGAGTACTGTGTACAGTTCTGGTCTCCAAATTTGAGGAAAGACATTCTGGCTATTGAGGGAGTGCAGCGTAGGTTCACGAGGTCAATTCCTGGAATGGCAGGATTGCCTTACACGGAAAGACTGAAGCAACTGGGCTTGTATACCCTTGAGTTTAGAAGACTGAGAGGGGATCTGATTGAAACGTATAGGATTATGAAAGGACTGGACACTCTGGCAGGAGGAAACATATTTCCGTTGATGGGGGAGTGCTGAACCAGAGGACACAACTTAAAAATACGGGGTAGACCATTTAGGACAGAGATGAGGAGAAACTACTTCACCCAGAGAGTGGTGGCTGTGTGGAATGCTCTGCCCCAGAGGGCAGTGGAGGCCCAGTCTCTGGATTCTTTTAAGAAAGAATTGGATAGAGCTCTTAAAGATAGTGGAGTCAAGGGGTACGGAGATAAGGCTGGAACAGGATACTGATTAGGAATGATCAGCCATGATCATATTGAATGGCGGTGCAGGCTCGAAGGGCAGAATGGCCTACTCCTGCATCTATTGTCTATTTGGCAACTACTGATTGGTGTTGATAAATGTAGGACAGCTTCTTTCGTTTTGAAAGGCATCATAGGATTTTAATGATCACTGGGAAAGGGAAGATAAGGCTTTCATTTAAACATTGGTCCCTCATTTGTTCATTCCCTCTGTCATTAACAAGGTGTCTGCTGTCCTGAATAGTGTTCACCAGGGGGTAATTCCCATTTAAGGGAGTGGAGTTTGGAGGGACTGAGATATATTGAACAAGTATAAGCCAGACCTCCTGGGTTTATTTCAGATTTCCCGTGTTAATCTAACACACACAATCGAACAGCTTTTTCCCATCATCAAAATCGCCTGTGGTGATCCTTAACCAGAACCATTACATCACCCATGTTTTCCAACTGATTAATTTACATGCAAAGCCTAATAAGGGCAGGTTCATGGTATCCATACAATAGCCCATTGAGTCCACACCAATCATCCCAGACCCATTTCCCCCCACCCTGCATTTCCCATGCTCAATTCACCTGACCTGCACATCTTTGGACTGTGGGAGGAAACCGAAGCACCCGGAGGAAACCCACGCAGACACAGGGAGAATGTGCAAACTCCACACACGTAGTCGCCAGAGGATGGGATCAAACCCATGGCGTTGTGAGGCAGTAGTGCTAACCACTGAGCCACTGTGCCATCCATTTTTATTAGACAGTGGTTATAGGCTTCAGCTGGTGTAGTCTAATTCTGTGGGAGGGATGTCAAAGCCAGGAGTGGAGTGGCTGCATAGGAGATTTACTCGGACCAGGATTGACTGATTTCAGTCACGTGGAGATTCTGAAGAAACTAGACTTGTCCTCAAGAGTTGAGAGGTTTAAGGGCAGACTGAATAGAGATACTCAACAGAGTAAATAAGGAGAGATTGTTTCCGGTGGCAACAGGCTTAGTAATAAGGAAGACATTAGAGGTCACTGTCTGGGAAGCCGTTTCATTCAGCAGAGTTGGATAAACATTTGAAGATAGAGTAGGTGACAGTGAAACTAATTCGATAGTTCTCTTATACAGGTGACATTGCAAGTTGGGTCAAAGATGATACCAGAATTGTAAGTGTAGTGGAGGGCGAAGAAAATTACCTCAGAGTATTACAGGATCTTAATCGGATGGGCAGAATGGCCGAAGATTGGTAAGTGGAGTTTAATTTAGATAAATGTGAGGTACTGCATCTTAGAAAGGCAAATCAGAGCAGGACTTATACACTTAATGGTAAGGTCCTAGAGAATGTTGCTGAATAAAGAGACTTTGGAGTGCAGGTTCATAGATCTGTGAAAGTAGAGTTGTAGGTATATAGGATAGTGAAGACGACATTTGGTATGCTTTCCTTTATTGGTCAAAGCATCAAATATAAGAGCTGAGAGGTCATGTTGCAGCAGTACAGGACATAGGTTAGGGCATTTTTGGAATACTGCATGCAGTTCTGATCTCCCTGCTGTAGGAAAGATGTTAAACTAGAAAGGGCTCATAAAAGATTTACAAGGATGTTGCCAGGGTTAGAGGATTTGAGCTATAGGGAGAGGTTAAATAGGCTGAGGCTGTTTTCCCTGGAGTGTCGGAGGCTGAGGGGTGACCTAATGGAGGTTTATAAAGTCATGAGGGGCATGGATAGGGTAAGTAGACAAGGTCTTATCCCTAGGGTGGGGGAGTCTAGCACTAGAGGGCATAAGTTTAAGGTGAGAGGGGAAAGATTTAAAAGGGACCTAAGGGGCAACGTTTTCACGTAGAGGGTGGTGTGTGTATTGAATGAGCTGCCAGAGGAAGTAGTGGACGGCGGGAAGCTGGAAGCAAGGCAGCATTAGGAGGTGGAGAACTCCACCTGGCTTGCTGTGTTCTTCCAGCCTCCTGCCTATCTACTTTGGATTCCAGCATTTGCAGTTTTTTTTGTGTGTCTAGAGGATGTGGTGGAGGCTGGTACAATTACAACATTCAAAAGTCATTTGGATGGGTATGCGAATAGGAAGGATTTAGAAGGATATGGGCCAAATGCTGGCAAATGGGACTTGATTAATTTAGAATATCTGGTCGGCATGGACGAGTTGGACCGAAGGGTCTGTTTCTGAGCTGTCCATCTCTGACTCTATGACTCCATGAATGGCTTCCTGAACTGCATCACTTTGATTCCCAGGCCAGATAGGGTTTTGTTTGGGTTTGAAAGTAGCCTTGGGCAAACTTTACCTTCATTGCAGACTGAAAATAATGTCTAAGGAATCTGAGCTTGACCAAGGAACGTTGCAAGTTCTGCAAAGTTGCAGAGTGGGATTGTCTCTAAGTATGTGGGAAGATGTGGAGCAGATGAGAACTGTCAACCCGAGAGTGACTCTGGATGTGCCTGAGACAGCAAATGTTTCGAAGGAGAGAGTTGGGTACCATTCAGGTGTTTCTTGCTGATTGCCTTTGTCCTGCTGTCCTCTCTCTCTGACTTTGCTGTTTGCGGGAGAACAACATCCCTTGATGTGGGTGTGGTCCCAAATATAATGCTGCTTTTAACTTTGCAGAACTGCAGTAAAAAGGGGAAGTGGCTTTCTGTGTAATTGAGCTTTTTTAAGTAAGCGCAGTAGTAACATCAAAGGGAATTTGATATAGATTTGAAAGGGTAAAACATTCCATGCTATGGTGAGAGGGTGGTGGAGTGAAACTAATTGAACAGTTCTTTGAAAGAGCTGGCATGGGCTTGGTTGACTGAGTGGCCTCCACCTCATTCTAAAAAGTCGGAGTTACATTTGTTTTAGTAAAGAGAGAAAACATTGGAAATATACAATCATCGGGAGATAATGGTGCGGTGATAATGTCACTTGGTTGTTTTCCAGATGCTCCAGGCTACTGTTCTAGAGAACAACAAGAAAAAAGCACACTGAGATTGTGTTGTATTTGAACGTGGGCTGCTCCAGTGTCTGAGGAGTCGTGAGTGGTGGTGAACATTGTACAATCATTGAACATCCCCAGTTTAGACCTTGTGATGGAGGCGAGGTCATTGATGTGCAATGTCTTGCTCTGAGATTATTGCCCCGGTCCTAGACTCTACCACAAGGAGATACTCCCTTTCTGCATTGACCTTGTAAAGTCCACTGAGGATTTTGTGCTGGAAAAGCATAGCCAGTCAGGCAGTATCCAAGGAGCAGGAGAGTCAATGTTTCCAGCAGAAGCTCTTCATCAGGAAGAGCATCCTGATGAAGAGCTTATGCTTGAAACATAGACTGTCCTGCTCCTCGGATTCTGTCTGACCTGCTGCTGTGCTTTTCCAGTGCCAGACTTTTCGACTCTGATCTTCAGCATCTGCAGTCCTCACTTTCTCCACTGAGGATCTTGTATGTTTCACCAGCCAATGCATCCCACCTGGAGGGATCTGAATTCAATTAATAAATCTGAGACTGAAAACAAATCTCAGTGGGAGCAATGATCATAAATTTTGTTGATTGTTAAAACCCATCTGATGCACGAATGCCCTTTTGAGGTTGGAAATGTGCCATCCTTACCCAATCTGATCCCCGTCACCCCAGATGCACAGCAAATGGTCGACCCTCTGGAATGGCCCAGCAAGTCATTCAGTTCAGGGGTAGTTAGGGGCGGATATTCAATGTCCACCCTGTCAACGATACACATAGGAGGAACTTTGTTCAAGATGTGCCCTCACTCTTGATTCCTGCTGTCAGTAGATGCTGTGTAATCCTGTTAAATTCCAACCCACCAGCCCCACATGATGGACAGCAATAATGTGCATTTATCTAGCAATCTTTCTGTAGCAGAAACATCCCAGAAGATAATCAGCTAGAGTTTGATACCAATCTCATCTAGTACAGTCAACACTGATGAGTGTAGTCACTGTTGTAATGTAAGAAAGGCACCAATCCAGTTTGGAGAGGTGATAAAAAACGTAATCAGATTTGGGTTTGAAACAGCATTTCAAAGGAAGACAGAGAGGGCAGAGATTTAGGGAGGAAATTCTGGACTTTTGGGATAAAGCTGTAGAAGCCTAGTGGTGGTTCCCATCAGTTGTGCGCCACACTGTGCCTGCATTGATACCTTTCGAGTTAGTATTATCCAACAAGTTGGCAGGTCAGTGGTTGTAGTTTCAAGAGAGGGCAGAACAAGAGCAGGGGTGTCCTCCTGCAGTCATACAGGGCCTTGGTGAGACCACACCTGGAATATTGTGTGCAGTTTTGGTTTCCTAATCTGAACAAGGCTACTCTGGCTTTGGGGAGAAAGTGAGGACTGCAGATGCTGGAGATCAGAGCTGAAAATGTGTTGCTGGAAAAGAGCAGCAGGTCAGGCAGCATCCAAGGAGCAGGAGAATCGACGTTTCGGGCATAAGCCCTTCTTCAGGATACTGTGGCTTTGGAGTTAGTGTAACAAAGGTTTACCAGCCTGATTCCTGGGATTGCAGGACTGATTTATGAAGAGAGACTGGATTGGTCAGGATTACATTCAGTCAAGTTTGGAAGAATGCGGGGGAACAGTGGGGAAGACTGGGTAAATGCAGGAAGGATGTTCCAATGATTGCGGAGTTTAGAGCCAGGGGTCGCAGTTTAATAATATGGCTTAGTCCATGTAGCACAGGTAGAGAGAAACTTCTTCACTCAGTGGTAAACATGTGGAGTTCTCTGCCACAGAGAGGCTGTACCATCACCTGGATAAATTGTTATGATCTCTCGACTTTATTTAGTTTGTATAGTTTTGGATTACTTGTTACTTTGGTTAGATCCTCGACATGCGTTCCTTATTCTGAACATGTTATTCCAGCCGCTTGGTTTGTCTCCAGCAGTGCCTTGTTTTTGTGTTTTTTTTGTGATTATCGCTCTGCCTCAGTTAATTGGATTATAGATCATCCCCTTCACTTACTATTCAGCTGTTGACATTTTGCTCACACCATCTGACACTTTCGATCACGCACAGAGAATTATTATTCAACACTCCACTCTCACAATTTGTTTGATCGTTTGATCTCGCTGCCTATAAATTCTGAGCCTGTATGCATTTCTTCACTTCACAAAGGAGCAGTTCTCCGAAAGCTTGCGATTTTACATAAACCTGTTGGACTAAGTTGATTATTTAAGAACCTTGGAGGACTGTGGAGTTGTTGGATCAGCAACAGCAGCAGGGCCACATCAGTCAGCAAGTCTGCAACGGTATTGGTGGTAGATAATCACGGCGCTCCCTCTCATCCAGCACAGAGGTGACAAAATTTCCCTCCGTCAACGGCTAGAGCATGTCATGTGTCCTGTGACTTCTGACCTTGCCCACCTCAATCCAACACTGGCACCTCCACATCAGAAAGGCCAATACATTGAGCGTTTCAAGGAGGAATTCTGTGGCTAAATGGACTCCGTGGTATGGGGAGGAGGCAGGAATAGGGTACTGGGTTCGATGACCAGCCATGATCAGATTGAATGGTGGAGCAGGCTTGTTTTCTATATTCCTTTGCAGTATTGGAATCCAGAGCTGAAAATGTGTTGCTGGAAAAGCGCAGCAGGTCAGGCAGCATCCAACGAGCAGGAGAATCGACGTTTTGGGAATTCCTGAAGAAGGGCTCATGCCCAAAACGTCGATTCTCCTGCTCCTTGGATGCTGCCTGACCTGCTGCGCTTTTCCAGCAACACATTTTCAGCTCTGATCTCCAGCATCTGCAGTCCTCACCTTCTCCTCCAGTATTGGAATCCAGGTTATCTTCAGCATGCAGTTATCATTGGTCACTGCTTTTGCTCACTGGTGACACCTACTGGGGTGTCACTTTATGGCAGCAACAGCCGCAGCAGTTATGTGACAACTTCAAAGAAAATGTCTCTTGGTTCTTTGCAGGAAACCAAAAGTGAGCCATGTCAGGAGCTATCTGGATGTGGGCAAAAAAGTTGCTTCAGAAGTTAGAGCTTTAAGGAAAATCTGAAAGGAGGAGAGAGGGGTCTTGGGAGGAAACCCAAAGTTTGGTGCTTGGCAATTGGTTTTCAGCATCTTCAGTCATTGTTTTTACCTAATCTGCTGGAGAGCCCAGTGCTGGAGTGAATAACAGCAGTGAGACTGAAAGTGCTGGAATTCAAGGAATGCAGATCTTTTGGAGGAGATTACGGAGACAGGGAGGAGCCAAGCCGTGAAAGACTATGAAAACAAGAAGGCGAACTGTAAACTTGAGGATTTTGAGTTAAGTCGATAGGAGTGGGGGAGCTGGTAAACAGGACTTGCTGCGTTAGAATATCGGTCACTGGGGTTTTTGATGAGCCATTGTTTCTGTAAAACGCAACGTGGGAGACTAGCCTAAAGAACATAGGGATTGAACTGAAATTACAAATACCTTTCCTCCAGTGCAGTGCTCCAAGACTGTTTTATGCAGCCTATCCAAATTCTGAGAAGTAGGCGGTTAATTATTTTCAGGTTCAAGCCAGAAGTCACGGGACATAGCTGCAGTCTCTGGCCTAACATTCAGAACATTCCGGACTTTTCCACCTTAATACCACAGGGAGACACTCGAGAGAGAGAGAGAGAGAGAGCAGCATGTGAGAGATGCAGAGTGTGGATTACAGACAGGCAATCGCTTAACTAGCAAATACGACCGTGACAACAAAATCGGGGGAATCTTACTCGGAATTATATATTTTATAATTTCGAATTGCCTTCCTGCTAAATGTGCATTAAAGTGTTGTGAAAATGATCTGCTCCTTCAAAGGGACAGGCAGCGTGTTCGAGAAATATGCTTTGCGTAATTCTCAAGAGCAGAGTTGTTCCTTTGTATTTGTTTTCATATCACTCTAGTCTTTGGCCCAGCAAGCTGTTGCACTGTTCCTTCAGTTACTGAGCTACAATGTGCGAGGAAGTGAAAGTTGGCAGTGCATTGGCATGTGGACTGCATACATTTCAAACCAACTGCTACACAGATGCAGCTCTTTCAGCCCATCACGTTCTTGCAAGCTTCCTCCTACCATATGTAAATTGCTATCAGCATGACAATTCTTTCTCCCCCCTCCTATTTATTTGCCTTCCCTTTTGATGCAGTCATGCTTGCAGTGACTACTCCCTGGAGCGAGTCCACATTCTCGGCACACTGGGGATCAACTGATCAGAGACACCCATGCCTATTCGAGGAGGGGGGTCACCTGACTTCCACAATTAGACAAAAGATTTAGCATCTGGATGTGACATTTACTACGGGCTCCAGCTGTTGACAGAGGGAAATGTTGTCACCTCTGTGCTGGATGAGAAGGAGTGCCGTGATTACCTGCCACCCCATACTGTTGCAGACTTGCTGACTAATGTGGCCCTGCTGCTGTTGCTGATCCAAGAACACCACAGTCCTCCAAGGTTCTTAAATAATCAACTTGTCGGCCGCGGCTGCCAGGATCTTTGCTAGTTTGGCTGTGGGCCATTTTCTCTCCTCTTCCTGTTATCCCGTCCACCAGCTCCTCGCTCTTTAGTGTCTTGTTTATTTTCTTCCATTTCCTGAAACAGATCTCCCTTTTCATTTTCTTAAACTCTTATTCCTCCTCCTCCTCCTCCCTGCTGTCAGCAGACTCCTTCCTTATTTTATCTTTCCTCTCATTACCCTCTTTAGTTTTCTTATGACTCTGTTGTTTTTTTCTCTTTATTGCCTCTGTCCCTCACTACTTTTATCAACCCGCACTTATCTGTCTCCCACCCCCACACCCTTCGCTGTGCTGTCCTTTCACATTTTTCTGCAGCGTTTAGCATGCAAGTGTGAAAGCTAACTTCGTTCTCCCATTTTGGGAAATGTGCTGTCTGGGTGTAAGGTCCAATGTTCTGACACAGCCAGTTCTGCACGGGATGACCTGTCAGTCACTTCACCACACACTGATATGAACATGTTAACCCAAGCAAAAATGAGATATCTACAAAATTACAGGAAGGAAAAACTCGTGCTTCCTGTTGATAAAATGGCAACCTAAGTGACATTTAACAATTTGGCATATCACATCGTGACCAGAGTTTGTTGCATTACAATTAGTGCCTAAGACATGGACACTGGTGTGGAAGTAAGTCAGTGATGTTCGTGTAGGGAAAACATGAAGTTATACATTCTGGCAGGAATAGGGGAGCTGGATATTATTCAAATTGAGAAAGACTGCAGGAAGCTGCAGTACAGAGGGATTTGGGAGTCCTCATCCATGAATCGTAAAAAGTTAGCATTCAAGATCAACAGTGATGTAGATACCATTGAGTGTCAAGGGGCAGTGTTGGATTGTCTCGTTTCAGACGGTCACTGCTGGCATTTTTGTGGTGGAAATGTTACCTGTCACTTTCCAGCCCAAATCTGGACATTGTTCAGGTCTTGTCGTGTATGGGCATGGACTGCTTCAGTATCTGGGGAGTTGCAAATGGTACTGAACATTGGTTAATCATCGAGGGAACATCCCCACTCCAATCCTTATGGTGGAGAATGGGTTGTTGATGGAGAAACTGAAGATGGTTGGGCCTAGTGAACTCTGTGGTGGAGCACCTGCAGAGATATCCTGTAGCTAACCCTAACCTACCTGGGAGAGAATTTGCCCCCTGAATCCCACTAGCACCAGTTTTACTAGAGCACCTTGATGTCAAGGGCTGTCACTCCTGTCTGACAACTCGGCTCTTGTTCAAGGAGGTCAGGAGCTGAGTGGCCCTTGCCTGTGCACAAACTTGGTCTCCGTGAACAGGTTTTTGTGAGCAAGTGCTGTTTAATAGCACGTTGATGAGACTCTCTGCCACTTATTGGTGAGCAATTGTAGATTGACAGGATGGTAATTGGCCAAGTTGGATTTGTCCTGCTTTTTGTGTACAGGACACACCTAGGCATTGTTCCACATTGTCAGGTAGATCCAAGGAGTGAGGGTGAAGAGGTTTGGTGAGGGGCATGGAAGGTCCTGGCGCACAAGGCTTCAGTATTATTACTGAAGATGGTTTCCTCTGCACTCCACCCAACCCCAGAGACTAGCTGAATAATGCAGTGCAGTGAGTTTAAAAAAAAAGTTGTTTATGTCAAGTTGCTGATGATGATAGTAGTTTAGAAAAATGTTGATATTTCTAATCTCTATCTGATCCCTTTCTCGCTGAGCTTTGAGGTATATTGCACAATTCATACAGTTCTGATGGAGGCCATTTGGTCTATCACGTCTGTTCAGCTGACCAGACGTCAAACCTTCCAAGAACCTAGGAAGTTGCTGTTACAGGTTAAGCCTGGATGTTTGTGGCAGGTGACTTACCTACTAATTCTCCAAAACTACTTCAGAAGTTATAAGGTACACATCAGGATAACAGTTTAATGAATGTTTTGGCAAAGAACTCTGCTTCGTCAGCAGCTATACACTCCCTCCACCACCAATGCTCCGTAGCAGCAGTGTGTAGAACCTACAAGGTGCACTCCAGAAATTCAACAAAGATCCTTAGACAGCATCTTCCAAGCTGACAATCCATACCATGTAGAAGGACAAGGGAACGTTGCTCCTTGCAAGTTCCCCTCCAAGCCACCCTGAAATATATTGCCATTCCAAATGACACTATGGCAGTACTTATTAGTTCAAGAAGGCAGCTCATCACTACCACTTCCAGAACAATTGGAATGGGTAATAAATGTTGGCCCAACCAGTGGTGTTCTACATCTGGATGTAGGTTTGCTCGCTGAGCTGGAAGGTTCATTTCCAGACGTTTCGTCACCCTACTGGGTAACATCTTCAGTGGGCCTCAGGCGAAGCACGGCTGATAATTCCTGCTTTCTATTTATAGGTTTGGGTTTATTTGGGTTGGTGATGTCATTTCCTGGGGTGAAGTCACTTCCTGTTCCTGTAAATCGGGTCGAACTTGATATGTTTGTTGATAGAGTTCCAGTTGGAATGCCATGCTTCTAGCAATTCTTGTGAGTGTCTCTGCTTGGCTTGTTATAGGATGGATGTTTTCTCCCAATTGAAATGGTGTCCTTTTTTATCTGTATGTAAGGATACTAGTGAGAGATGGTCATGTCTTTTTGTGGCTAATTGGTGTTCATGTATCCTGGTGGCTAGTTTTCTGCCTGTTTGTCCAATGTATTGTTTGTTACAGTCCTTGCACGGTATTTTGTAAATGACATTAGTTTCGCTTGTTGTCTGTATAGATAGGAATTATCAGCAGTGCTTCACCTGAGGCCTACTGAAGATGTTACCCAGTAGGGTGACGAAATGTCTGGAAATGAGCCTTCCAGCTCAGCAAGCAAACCTACATCCAGAACGTCAACCAGAGCTACAAATCTTCTCAAAACTCGCTAAGATGTTTTACATCCTCTGAATGAATGATAAACCTTTCCCAGTTGCTGGTAACAACAAAGTCAGCTTTGTTCTACTGCTAACTCATGTAATTTGGCTCAAATCCAATAGGAATTTTTTTAAAAAAATGACCGTCACCACTTGAGTAGACTTGAGTTGCTTGATTTCAATAACCAGGGAGCCACAGGAAGGCCGAGTAGTTGTTTGGACTTAATCCTTGCAAAACTCCAGTGATGAAAGTGGATGTCACTGAGTTATAGTTAATAACAGAGAACAAAGAAAATTTACAGCCCAGGAACAGGCCCTTCGGCCCTCCAAGCCTGAGCCAATCCAAATGTACTGTCTAAACCTATCGCCCAATTCCTAATCATCTGTATCCCTCTGCTCCCCACCTCCTCATGCATCTGTCCAGACGCATCTTAAATGAATCTACCGTGCCTGCCTCTACCACCTCTGATGGCAACGCGTTCCAAACACCCACCACCCTCTGTGTGAAGTTCTTGCTGCATGTATCCCCCTTAAACTTTCCACCTCTCACCTTGAAAGCGTGACCTCTCGTTATTGAATCCTTCACCCTGGGGAAAAAGCTTGTCTCTATCCACCCTGTCTATACCCTTCATGATTTTGTAAACCTCAATCAGGTCCCCCCTCAATCTCCTTTTTCTAATGAAAATAAACCTCACCTACTCAACCTCTCTTCATAGCTAGCACCTTCCATACTCGGCAACACCCTCGTAAACCTTCTCTGCACCCTTTCCAAAGCGTCCACATCCTTTTAGTAATGTGGCGACCAGAACTGTACACAGTATTCTAAATGCAGCCGAACCAATGTTTTGTACAATTTTAACATGACTTGCCAGCTCTTATACTCAATACCCCGTCCGATGAAAGCAAGCATACTATATGTCTTCTTGAGCACTCTGTCCATCTGTGCAGCAACCTCCAGGGTACAATGGACCTGCACTCCCAGATCTCTCTGTCCATCAACTTTTCTCAAGGCTCTTCCGTTCATTGTATAATTCACTCTAGAATTAGACTTGCCTAAATGCATCACCACACATTTGTCTGAATTGAAAACCATCTGCTACTTTTCCGCCCAACTCTCCAGTCTATCTATATCTTCCTGTATTCTCTGATAGTCCCTTATGCTTTCTGCTCGGAGTGGGACCATTCGGCGCAGCCATTTTGGCGTGAACGATTTGGCGTGGCCTGTTTGGCACAACCTATTTTGCCACAGACCCATTTAGGTGCAGATATACGGTAGTCATCAACGAAAATCAACATAATAGTAGAATTATTAAATGGGTAGTTTCCAGTGGTTTGTAGTTATCATTAAAATAACTAGTCATCAAAGAAGAACAGCTGTGGAGGGAACTTTACAAGTGATTAACGAGTGCTTCGAAAATTTGTCGGAAGCTTGCCAAGGAACAATGCCTAACAACAGAAAGCTGAAGAAAATGGTTTGTAGGACAAGGAAAGAAATTGGTGCTTTCCCAGTAAATCCAAGAAATTTAGAAGAACTTGTAATTCCAGACAGCTTTAAAACATATTCTGTTAATGAATATAATGAAGAATAATTTTTACTAGCCAACAGCGGTAGCACCACCTGCAGAATTCTTATATTTGGAAGAAAAAGGAATGCCGAGTTTCTGAAACAATCAAAAAAGTTATATGTTGATGGGACATTCAAAATTTCCCCACCTCTATTTTCACAAGTTTGTTATTTTAGCGGAAATACATAAAGGTGTGTTCCCACTGTTGTATGCTTTACTCCCAAATAAGTTACAAACAACATATGATAAATTATTTGAAATGGTTCTGGAAATAGAGCCTGAATGCCGCCCTGACATTATCAACTGTGACTTTGAACTTGTACATCTCGTGGCGGGGCACGATATTATATTTTCTTTTTCTTTAGAAATTTTGAAGAACCACAGTTAGAAGTGGACTAATCACAGACTAAATGCAGTTAATACACAAATAACTACAAGCTACTGGAAACTACCCATTTAATAATTCTACTATTATGTTAATTTTCGTTGATGACTACCGTATGTCTGCGCCTAAATAGGTCTGCAGCAAAATAGGCTGCGCCAAACAGGCCACACCAAATCGCTCGCACCAAAATGGCTGCCCCGAATGGTCCTAAATCCCTTTCTGCTACTCCACCAATCTTCGTGTCATCTGCAAACTTGCTGATCATACCAACAGTGCCCTCTTCCAGATTATTTATGTATATTACAAACAACAGTGGCCCCAACACTGACCCCTGTGGAACACCACTGGTCACCTTTCTCCATTTCGAGAAACTCCCTTCAACTGCTACTCTGTCTCCTGTTGCTCAACCAGTTCTTTATCCACCTAGCTAGAACACCCTGCACACCATGTGACTTCACTTTCTTCATTCGTTTACCATGGGGAACCTTATCAAACGCCTTACTAAAGTCCATATATATGACATCAACAGCCCTTCCTTCATCTATCAACTTGGTCACTTCCTCAAAGAACTTAAAGTTGGTAAGGCATGATCTCCCCTGCACAAAACCGTGTTGCCTATCACTGATAAGCCCATTCTTTTCTAAATATAAATAGATCATATCCCTCAGTATCTTCTCCAGCAACTTTCCCACCACTGAAGTCAGGCTCACTAGTCTGTAGTTACCCGCAATAAGGGGGACAACATGAGCAACCCTCCAGTCCTCCGGTGTCTCACCTGTGTTTAAGGATGCCGCAAAGATATCTGTCAGGGCCCCAGCTATTTCCTCTCTCGACTCCCTCAGCAACCTGGGATAGATCCCATCCGGTCCTGGGGATTTGTCCACCTTAATAACCTCTAGCCTACCCAACACATCTTCCCTACTTATGTCAACGTGATCCAGACTATTCAAACATCTATCTCTCATCTCAACATTCATCATGTTCCTCTCCTCAATGAACACTGATGCAAAGTAATCATTCAGAATCTCACCCGTTCTCTCAGGTTCGACACACAGCCTTCCTTCGTTATCCTTTAGTGGGCCAACCCTTTCTCTCGTTACCCGCTTGCTTCTTATATAAGAATAAAATGCTTTGGGATGCTCCTTAATTCTGCTCGCTAAAGCTATTTCATGACCCCTTTTTAGCCCGCTTGATTCCTTGTTTAAGACTTGTCCTACTCTTCCAGGGCCCGTTCTGTTCTTAGTTGCCTAGACTTTATGTACGCTTCCCTTTTCCTCTTGGCTTGTCATACAATTTATCCTGTCCTCTACGATTCACGAATCTTGTCCTTCCTATCCTTTGCCTTCAACGGGACTTGCCTATCCTGCACTATCTTTAGCCTCCCACATCTCAAATGTGGACTTCCCTTCAAATAGCTGTGTTCAACCCACATTTCCGAGCTCCTGCTTAATTTTGATATAATTGGCCTTGGCCCAGTTTAGTACTCTTCCCTTAGGACCACTGTCTTCTTTATCTACGCATATTCTAAAACTTACAGCATTATGGTCACTGTTCCCAAAGAAATCCCCCACTGCAACTTCGACCACCTGTCCTGGCTCGTTGCCCAGTACCAGGTCCAATGTGGCCCCTTCCCTCGTCGAACTATTGACATACTGCTCTAGAAAACTCTCCTGGACGCTTCTTACAAATTCTACCCCATCCAGACCTCTGACGTTAAATTAATGGGCTTGACACCAATTACCGGCTGTGCATGAGGGAACAGTGGGGCTGAAGTCCTATTATTGTGGTGTTAACCCATTGTCGGAGAAATTTGCCCAATAAAGTAGAGACCACACAAACCAGATCGGGTGAAATTGACATGCTGTTTATTATAAGCGATATCGCCGGAAGAGAAACTGACTTGGCTGACACAGAACTGACGGTCTGTACAGGTAGATGAGAATTTCATTACCCAGAGCTGAGGATGAGACCAGTTTTTATAATAATGCTGTACAGTAAGGCTAATTGGAAATGGAGTAATCTCGTTATAATGATGCTCATTGGAAAATAGTTATCGGAGGAATTCTCTCCACAAAGTAACATTCTGACAGTATTGATGGTTCTGGAGGTTCCATTCCTCTTCACAAGTCGGTGTTAATGTCTCCTCTGAAATGGTGAGGTGTTTCCATTGCCTTGTCCTCGGAGCAATGCTCTTGCTGGTGCCTTTATGTCTCACCAGTTCTTTGTGTGGCTTTGGTATTGCGGGGTTGGGAAATTGCCCTCAGGGCTTTGGGATAGCTGTGGTGCCCTGTCATTGTTAGTGGGAGCTTGAAGTGTATTTCCTTGTCTGTGAGTACTGTCTAATTTGGCTTGTCAGCCTGCTTGGTCCCTTGCTGAGGCATTCTGGGTTTTTATTTGTACCGTTGGCCAATTTTGCTTTTGTGGGCCTATTGTGGGTTGGCAGGGTGGCAGATCTGTTCCCACATCCATCATCTGCTGGGATCTTAGCATAGGTTTGTATCATTGGGATGCCCAGGTGATGAGACCGGGAGTATATAAAACCCTGTGGAGGTAGAATGGCCAAAGTGTAAGGTGGATAAATGAAGAGAGGCTTTGGAAGGTGATCACTGATTTATTCAACTGGCTGGTTGTTGAACCCTGTTCAACAATCAGAAAGGATTAGAGTATTTTCCCAGAATTATTTTGAAGGAATTCAGTCACTTCATGACAGTTTCTTTCAATCAGTAGCTCTCTCTTTTTGTGTTTCGGTTAAAACTTCACTTGTCTAAATAGATCATGAATTACAGACATCCCAGTGTTCTTTTAACAACCAATACAGTACTTGTGGAATTGACCATTGTTGGGCAGGGAACACTGTAGCAGCCAATCACACATAGCAAGATTCTGTTGATTGGCAATTTGATGTTGAACACAAAATTTGTTCAAATGAAAAAAGTGGTGGAGGCTGGTACAATTACAACATTTAAAAGGCATCTGGATGGGCATGTGAATAGGAAGGGTTTGGAGGGATATGGGCCAAGTGCTGGCAAATGGGACTAGATTGGGTTGGGATATCTGGTTGACGTGGATCGAAGGGTCTGTTTCTGTGCTGTATATCTCCAAGACTCTACGATGATGGATAAATATTGACCAAGACGTCAGGGATAGCTCCTCTGATTTTTTTTTGGAGTGGTGCCTTGCGGTATTTCATGTCCACTTGAGAAGGCAAGTAGGACCTAGTTTAACATTTCTTCCAAAAAGCATCATCTCTGACTTTGTTGTGCACCCTTGGGATTGTATTCAGGTGGAGAATATTCCTTGTTTAGGGCAGGGATTGGGAGCCTGTCATCTGGGTAGGCTCCCTCTTCAGGGTGAACACCATTGGAGGGCGAAGGTGGGAGGTGCATTGAGGTCAGGAGGCCTGCTCTTTACCTGACCCTGCTAAGTGCTGAGGGAAGGGGAGCTGACTTAAATTGTCTGGCTTCAGGAGCTGATGATGCTGTACGATTCTGGGAGAGAAGCTAGAGGAGTTGGGGGGTAACGGGGAAGGGGGGAGACACTATTCTCTGACAGGAAGATTGTGGTGCACGATGGTGTGGCTGGCGCTATGATGTGGGAATCAAGTTTGTGTGAAAATGGGAGCACTAATGGGCTGCTCGCTGGGCTGAGCCAGTACCTGTCTCCATGCAGGTTGCAGGGCTATAAATGAGTTGTGTATTTATTTAGGACATTTAACTGTTGTAGTCTGCAGGGTTGTGCTAAGGAAGGTTGCAGTGGATGAAGGTCCAAAAAAAGCAGGAGGCACTTACAGACTGGTTTTGAGGGTGGTGGAAAATCATCAAGGTCTGAGCCAGTTCAGGCCTAGTGGATGATGTCTGTGTGGTGAAATTCATGTGGAGCTTGCTGCTGTTTGATGTTTTGTTCAGGGATGTGCAGGCATTGTAATTTCCCCCCCCCCCCCCCCCCCCCCCCACCCTGTTGTTGGAGGTTAGACCATCTCTCCAGATCCACCCTCTGCTGTTGTGCCAACATCTATGTATTATTGGTATTCATCCGGGATGTGGGCATCATTGGCTCGGCCAGCATTTATTGCCCATCCCTAATTGCCCAGAGGGCAGCTCCGTGTCAGCCACATTGCTGTGGGTCTGGAGTCACATGTAGGCCACAAACTCTCAGCAGTTTCCTTCTTGAAAAGGCATCGGTGAATCAAATGGGCTTTTCCAACAATCAATAACGGTTTCATGGTCATCATTAGCTCCTTCATTGCAGATTTTTACTTGGTTCAAATTCCACCATCTGCTGAGGTGGGATTTGAACCTGGGTTCCCCAGAATGTCATTGAGGTCTCTGGATTGACAGTCTAGTGATAAAACCACTAGGCCTCCCCACCCCTGTAAAGAAAATGGGGGTGGGGGGATTGTGATCAACCTCAGATAACCCAAACACAAAATAAGGTACTTGGAATCTCCTTGGTGGGCATTTATAGACTCTTTGGCAACATCTGCATTTTCTGTTCACACTTTGAGATAATCAAATTCCCTGGTTTAGTTTGTTATTTCCACGTGGACTTCATTTTTAAGAAAATCAAAAGCTGCAAAAAACAGGATATGAGTTAGTGTTCAACCCTCTCTGCTCCTCGTTCCTTCACCTGAAATCTCTAGTCATTGTTCAGCGAACAGTTCCTCAGCGACAATGATTGTCCATACCGCATACCAGTTATCACTCTTTGGAAATGCAGGAAATTCAACCATGGGAGGTATCCCAGTGGATGTGCCACCTCTGCCTGACCTGTTTGCTTCCTACAAAGGGGCCTCTGAATGATATAGAGGTTCACATGTTGTTTAATTTTTTTTCTGCAAACTGTGCACCGCCCCTTTTGTTCCACCCCTTTTGTTTCGCCCCTTCTCCCTCCCCCTCCCCCACCCTCGACCCATTGACAACGCGGAAGTGGCCCTGTCAGTTTGAGTGAAACTCCCTCTCTTTGGGCAACTCTTCGTCCTGGGAGGGGGGGAGGGGAGAAATCTATTCACTTGTGGCAGTTGGACTGAAATGCATATCGGATTCACATGTAACATGAGCAAGAATATGCCTCTTTTCACATGAGGTCAGGTTCATCGTGACTCTGCAAGCCAAACAGTAGCCTGTGGGAACTGGTGGGGTGTGATGGGGGTTGCCTGCACACAGGGGCCAGATAGAAGGTTCATGACAGTTCTTCAGTGCAGCAACCCAGCTCCCAGAACCTCATCCCTCCAACTCCCAACCATCCTCACATTGTACGTGTCCTCCCACACCCTCTGTGTACAGCCACTCACCCAGAGTGAACTCTGTATAATTGAATCTGGGGGGAAACAACTGTCAAAATTCCATTAATTCTGCAACAATGCCTGTAGCATGGAAGGTTACAATGTAATACCACAGTTTAAGAAAGGAAGGAGTTAAATAGAAAACAGGGAACCACAAATGTGTTAGCCTAATGTCAGCGATAGGAAATCTATTATCAGTAATGTGATTACTGAATGTTTAGAAAATAATTGCCAGATTGGACAATCAATGTTGATTTATGAAATGGAAATCTGCTTTGACAAACTTTTAGATGAAACTTTAGAGGACACTCACAGCAGAATTGGTTGGGGGAATCAAAGGGATGGGGTGCATTTGGATTTTCAAAAACTTTCACTTAAATCCCACATAGGCTGTTAGTAAACAGAATTAAAGCACATGCGATTGAGGGTGTCATAATCACATGGATTGAGGATTGGTTGACAGATAGAAAAGAGATTAGGAATTAATGGGGCATTCTCAGTCTGGCAAACTGACAAGTGGGATATCATAGGATCAGTATTTGAGCCTCAGCTGGTCACAATATATATCCATGATTTGGATTTCCAAAGTTTGTAGAGGACCCAAAATTTGGTGGGAATGTAAATTGTGAGATGGATTCAAAGAGGTCTCAAGGGCATTTAGACAAACTAAGTGGCTGATGGAATATAATGTGGAAAAGTTGGGGTTATTTACATCTGTGCGAGGAGAATGGTGCAGAAGTTTCGAGAAGCTTAATGGCTTACTCCTGTTCCTACCTTCCTGGCATTAAATGCATATTCTTTTATTACAGCCTCTTAAACGCTTCAATTGTTTTTTTGGATCAATACACTGCCTGCTGTCCTAATACAATGATAAGTTGTTGAAACCCACCCAAATGTTCATAATGATTGAAGCAGGCATAATAAAAGCTTTCAACGACATTGCCAGAGCAGAACGATATCCTATTTCTGTTACAAAGCAGACAAAGCTGTCAGTCAATGGGGAGAAGCAGCTGCAGATTTTCTTTTCAGTTTTCATATTTAACCGATTAAAACCGATGGGTTTTATTTAACCGATACAGTTGTAAGTCAGTGTAAATCACAGTACAAAATATGACAGATTTGCTGTACATTTGGAAATGCACTATGGCATTTTCTCCAATGGAAAGAGAAATGTGATGTATGACACCACTGGCACAATGATGGTTAATATAATAGTTAACTTACCTTTCCAGGGAGATTCCTATGATTAATCACTGCAATTAAAACACTAGTAGATACAACATAAGATCGAAGTGTGATGTTGAAAGTGTCAACACATTTTTCTGAATGTTTCCAACTCCTCAGCAGCTTTCCCCGGTGGTTATGAACTTTCTGAGAAGGTGCTTTTGTTTTTTTACGGTTTCTGAAAATCATACCAACACACAGAAATAGAGTATAAGGGGAAATATAACTTTGTTTCTCAAAATAGGGATTGGACCTTAGATAAGGTGTGTGTGTACTTGTGTCCAAGGCTTTTTCCACCTGTATAAAGGCTCTAATGAAGAGTCATCTAGACTCAAAATGTTAGCTCGATCTCTCTCCTTGGATGCTGTCTGATCTGTGATTTCCAGCATTTTTTTATCTTCTGTATAAAGGCCAGGTATGAGGTTGCAGAGAGTTGTTTCTGTGACAAAAAAATTGTGTAGTGCTTAGTGATACAATTCACTCCTCCACTGGGAGACGATAATCCAGGGCTCTGATTCAGTATTAATGCAGACACTGATGTCTGCTGGAATGAAATCTGCTGTCCTTACCTAATCAGGTCTGCATATGACTCTAGAACCGTGTGACTGATCCTTCTGAAGTAGCCTCAAGGGCAATTAAGGAAAGGTAATAAATACTGGCTACTCCAGCAAAGCCCACATCCGTGCAAGAAGTGAAGAAAAGGGTTCTATATTGTGCCTCTCAGTCAGTGCATACTTGCATCTTTCAGACCAGTTGTACTGTTACCTTTGAATGTAATTTGATTACCAGTGTGTTCCAATGTCAAGTTATTAATTTAATAGAAGAGAGGTAAATACTTGATAACAAACATTGCTTCTGCAATCTACTTATCAAACCCATCTGGTTTCACCTTCTTTCTCACCTTCAACCAAACTTTCTGATACCAGAACTGAGAGGGTTGTTTGTGAGGACCTGGCTTTAGCTGATGCAATTGAAACAGTGAAGTGAAAGAACCTGAAAGTTGCATTTGTAAAACACCTTTAATACTTCGACATTCTGGAATGTTCAAAGTACACTTAATTGGCTATGATTGACTAGACACTTTTATGGAGGAAACGTGATAGTTTGTATACTGTAAGGCCCCAGAAACTGCAATATGATAAGTGGGAGGATCCATATTGACTGGGGGAAATTTTCTGCTATTCTTCAAATCATGTCATCCAGTTTTGTTTTGTCCACCAAGAAAAGCAAAATTCACTCATGAATTGTGGACCCCACTGCTGAGGTCAGCGTTTATTACCCATCCTTGATCACCCTGAACTAACTTGATTGGTCAGCCGTTTCGAAGATAGTTGAGAGTCGACTTATATTGCTGTCAATCTGGAGTCACATGCTAGACCAAATAAGGATGTAGATTTGCTGAAGGCCTTTATGATAATCATTGAGTCTTTATGACAATCATTATGCTGATCATTAGGCTAATTTAATTTTAATTGAATTCAGATTTCACCACCAGCCATGGTGGGTTTTGAACCATGTACCCAGAACATTAGCCAGGGGTTCCGGATTACCAGTCTGGTGACATCGTCACTCTGTCGCTGCTTAGCTGAAGCATGATGTTTCCAACAGTGCATTTCTGTCTTTGAAATTCACTGCGAGTGTCAGACTAGAGAGTGTTCCAATCCCTAGAGAGGGAGGTAAACCTGGCTGACAAACAAATTGCTGGAAAAGCTCAGGTCTGGCAGCATCTGTGGAGAAAAATCAGAGTTAACGTTTCAGGTCAAGTGACCCAAAATATGAACTCTGATTTATCTCCACAAATGCTGCCAGACCTGCTGAGCTTTTCCAGCAATTTCTGTTTTAGTTTCTGCTTTACAGCATCCACAGTTCTTTTGGGTTTTTATTAAGTCATGGCTTACACCAGGCAAGTTCAAGAGTAGGTGATGAATAAGTGGCACTTTGTGCCCCACTGCCTCTTTCCACTGTCTGTTTACTGTTATCATTATTCCAGTCTGCCCTGAATGTTGCCTCATCTTCTTCCTCCTCAGGTGGTACAGGCTGTCTTCAAAGCCTGGTCAGAAAGAGAAGGAGCGAGGAGAGATTCAGGTGATCATAGAGTTTGTGCGCAATAACATGACAGCCAGCATGTTCGACCTGTCCTCAAAGGAGAAGCCCCGCTCAGCACTGGGCAAACTGAAGGACAGGGTGAAAGGCAAGAAGAAGCTCGATAACTCTCTGATGGCCGAGTCTGCGTCAGCCATTGTGCCGAGCAGTGTGGGGCAGATCATCAGTGATGAGGAGTTCAATGAGAAGGAGACGCTGCAGAAGAGGCCCAAGAAGGGTTTCTTCTCGAAACCCAAATTACATCGGTCATCACTGACAAAGTCCAACAGCTCCCTCAGCTCCCAGCAAAGTGTGAAGTCGCTGGAAAGTGTCAGCAGCAGCACTGGGCCTGTGACAGTAACGTCGCCCAAAGCCACTGGAGCTCCGTCTGGGTTCCATTCTCTGTTTAATGAGACAAGTAAGGAGCCTCTCTTCAACTGAACCTTTTCTCTCAGTCACAGAGGGGCATTTTAAAACTGGGGTACCAAGCTCTTTCCAATACTAAGAATGATGTAAGTGAATAGTACTTTCCCAGTGGGTACAGCACGGGGTAAAGCTGCCTCTCCTCTTTCAAACCGAAAGTAAAGCTTCCTAAACACCATGTCCATCAAACACTCCTAGTACAGGAACAGCATGAGGTCAGACACAGTGAGGTAGACTTTATTCTAAAAGTCAAGCTAACTCTACACTTTCTCCATCAAACCCATCCAGTAGAGTGAAACTCTGCACTGTCCCCACAAAACACTCCCAGGATAGGTACAGCATTGACCTAGATGCAGAGTAAAGCTCTTTCTACTCTTTTAAACTGAAAGTAAGGCTGCCTCTACACTGTCCGCATCAAGCACACTCCCAGGATACAGACAGCACAGGGTTAGATACAGAGTAAAGCTCCGCTGGAGTCTTCAGTCCAACCCTGTAATGATAGTCTACTGTTTTTGATGAAGGACTTATGCCCGAAAAATTGATTCTCCTGCTCCTCTGATGCTGCCTGACCTGCTGTGCCTTTTCAGCGTCACACCTTTTGACCCTGATCTCCAGCATCTCACTTTCTTCTGTTCCTTACTTGTCCACCTTAATTCATCCATATGATTCAGCTCAATTGTTTCCTGAAAGTTTCATATTCTCACTGCCGTCAAAAGAAGTTTCTCCAGAATTCCCAGCTGGATTTATTAGTGACTCTCCTTGTATTGATAGCCCCTAGAGTCATTGAGATGTACAGCATGGAAACAGACCCTTCAGTCCAATTTATCCATACTGACCAGATATGCTAACCTAATCCATTACGATTTGCCAGCACTTGGCCCATATCTAAACCCTTCCTATTCATGTACCCATTTAGATGCCTTTTAAATCTTGTCATTGTACCAGCCTCCTCCTTCTGGCAGCTCATTCCATCACGCACCACCCTCTGCGTGAAAATGTTGCTCCTTAGGACCGTTTTAAATTTTTCTTCTCTCACTTTAAACCTATGCCCTGTAAGTCTGCTCCCCCCCCCCCCCACCTAGAAAAGATTTTGACTGTTTATCCTATCCATTCTCCTCATGATTTTACAAGCTCCTATAAGGTCATCCCACAGCCTCTGACACACCTGGGAAAACAGCCCCAGCCTATTCACCCTCTCTCCATAGCGCAAATCCTCTAACCCTGCCAACATTCTTGTAAATATTTTCTGAACCCTTTCAAGTTTCACAACATCCTTCCTTCCTATAGGAGGGGGACCAGAATTGCACACAATATTCCAAAAGTGGTCTAATCAAGATCCGCAACATGACCTCCCAACTACTGTACACAACATTCTGACCAATAAAGGAAAATATACCAAATGCCGCCTTCACTATACTATCTACCTGTGACTCCACTTTCAAGGAGCTATGAACTTGCGTTCCAAGATCTCTTTGTTCAGCAACAATCCCCAGGACCTTCCCATAAGGCGTATAAGTCCTGCTCTGATTTGCTTTTCCAAAATGCAGCACCTGACATTTATCTAAAATTAAACCCCATATCCCGCCACTCAACCTGTTGGCCCATCTAATCAAGATCCCATTGTAATCTGAGGTAACCTTCACTGTACACTACACCTCCAATTTTGGTGTCATCTGCAAACTTACTAACTATACCTCCTATGTTCACATCTAAATCATTAAATATATGACGAAAAGCAGTGGACCAAGCACCGATCCTTGTGGCACTCCACTGGTCACAGGCCTCCTGTCTGAAAAGCAACCCTCCACCACCACCCTCTATCCTCTACATTCAATCCAGTTCTATTTCCAAATGGCTAGTTCTCCTTGTATTCCATGAGCTCTAACCTTGCTAACCAACCTCCCATGAAGAACCTTACTGAAGTCCTTATAGATCACATCTACCACACTGCCCTCATCAATGCTCTTGGTTACTTCCTCAAAACACTCAGTCAAGTTCATGACATATGATTTCCCACACACAAAGCCATGCTGACTATCTCTAATCAGTCCTTGCCTTTCCAAATACATGTACATCCTGTCCCTCAGGATTCCCTGCAGCAACTTACCTATCACTAATGTCAGGCTTACTGGTCTATAGTTTCCTGGCTTGTCCTTACCACCTTTCTTAAATAGTTAGCCAACCTCCAATCTTCTCACCTGTGGCTATCGATGATACAAATTGCTAGGCCCAACAATCACTTCACTAGCTTCCCACAGAGTTCTCGGGTACACTTGATCAGGTCCTGGGGATTTATCCACTTTATGCATTTTAAGACATCCAGCACCACTACCTCTGTAATATGGACATTTTTCAAGGTGTCACTATTTATTTCCCCACATTCTGTATCTTCCATGTCTGTCTCCACAGTAAACATTGATGCAAAATACTCATTTAGAATCTTCCCCATCTCCTGCGGCTCCACACAAAGGTTGCCTTTCTGATCTTTGAGGGGCCCTATTCTCTCCCCAATTACCCTATTGTCCTTAATGCCCTATTGCCATAGTCTTATGTACATTAGTCAGAGGTAAATGTAGGGGAATGCATCTGGGTGGGTTACTGTTCGGGTCAGTTTGAACTTGTTGTACTGAAGGGCCTGTTTCTATACTGTAGGGAAACTAATTTAATCCAATGTATTTATAAAATCCCTTTGGATTCTTCTTAACCCTATTTGCCAAAACTATCTCATGTCCCCTTTTTGCCCTTCTGATCTCCCTTTTATGTATCATCCTACTGCCTTTTCTCCCTTTAAAAGGATTCACTCAATCTATCCTGGCTATACTTGACACACTTCCTTCTTTTTCTTAACCGAAACCTCAATTTCTCCAGACATCCAGCCTTCCCTATTCCTACCAGCCTTCCCTTTCACCCTGACAGAAAGATACTATCTCTGGACACTCATTATCTCATTCCTGAAGGCTTCCCATTTTCCAGCTGCCCCTTTACCTGTGAACATCTGCCCCAATCGGCTTTTGAAAGTTCTTGCCCAATACCATCAAAATTGGCCTTTCTCCAATTTAGAACTTCAACTTTTAGATACTTTCCCATCATGGTTTTAAAACTCATAGAACTATGGTCGCTGACCCCAAAGTGCTCCCCCACTGACACCTCAGTCACCTGCCCTGCCTTATTTCCCAAGAGTAGGTCAGGTTTTGCAACTTCTCTAGTCGGTACATCCACATACTGAACCAGAAAATTTTCTTATATGCACTTAACAAATTCCTCTCCATCTAAACCCTTAACACTATGGCAGTCCCAGTCGATGTTTGGAAAGTTAAAATCCCCTACCATAACCACCCTATTATTCTTACAGAGAGCTGAGATCGCCTGATAAATTCGTTTCTCAATTTCTTGCTGACTATTGGGGGGGTCGATAATACATTCCCAATAAGGTGATCATCCCTTTCTTATTTCTCAGTTCCAAATAACCACCTTGGATGTATTTCCAGGAATATCTTCCCTAAATACAGCCGTAATGCTATCCCTATATCAAAAATGACACTCCCATTCCACTCTTGCCTCCCTTTCTATCCTTCCTGTAGCATTTGTATCCTGGAACATTAAGCTGCCAGTCCTGTCCATCTCTGAGCCATGTTTCTGTAATTGCTATGATATTCCAGTCCCCTGTTCCTAACTATGCCCTGAATGTATTTGCCTTCCCTATTAGGCCTCTCGCATTGAAATAAATAAATTAATTTATCAGTCCTACCTTGTTCTCTGCTTTATTCCTTCCTGCCCTGACTGTTTGACTCGCTCCCTTTCCCAGCTGTACCAGTCTCAGATTGATCTCTTTCCTCACTATCTCCCTGGTTCCCACCTCCCCACCTTATTAGTTTAAATCCTTCTTTCAGATAACTGAGATCTCCTTACAAATTTGTTTCTCAATTTCCCTCTGACTGTTAGGGGGTCTATAATAAAATCCCAATAAGGTGATCATCTCTTTCTTGTTTCTCAGTTCCACCCAAATAGCTTCCCTGGATGTATTTCCGGGAATATCCTCCCTCAGTACAGCTGTAATGCTATCCCTTATCAAAAATGCCACTCCCCCTCCTCTGTTGCCTCCCTTTCTATCCTTCCTGTAGCATTTGTATCCTGGAACATTAAGCTGCCAGTCCTGCCCATCCCTAAGCCACGTTTCTGTAATTGCTGTGATATCCCAGTCCCATGTTCCTAACCATGCCCTGAGTTCATCTGCCTTCCCTGTTAGGCTTCTTGCATTGAAATAAATGCAGTTTAATTTATTAGTCCTACCTTGTTCTCTGCTTTGTCCCTGCCTGCCCTAAGACTGTTTGACTTGCTTCTTTCCTTTACAGTACCAGCCTCAGATGATCTCTTTCCTCACTATCTCCCTGGGTCCCATTACTCATTACTCATTTAAATCCTCCCGAGCAGCTCTAGCAAATCTCCCTGCCAGCATATTAGTGCCTTTCCAATTCAGGTGAAATCCATCCTCCTTATATAGGTCACTTCTACCCCAGAAGAGATTCCAATGATTCAAAAATATGAATCCTTCTCCCATACACCAGCTCCTCAGCCACGCATTCATCTGCTTTAGCCTCCTATACCTACCCTACTGGCTCGTCCCAACAGGAATAATCTAGATATGACTACCCTTGAGGACCTCTTTTTAAAGTTCCTGCCTAATTTCCTATATTCTCCCTTTAGAATCTCGTCCTTTTTCCCTTTCCTTCCTAATTCGTTAATTTCAATATGTGCAATGATCTCCTGCTGGTCCCTCTCCCCTTTGAGAACATTCTACACCCTCTCTGAGATATCCATGATCCTGGCACCAGGGAGGCAACACACCATTCTGATTTTTCGCTGCTAGCCACAGAAACGTCTGTCTGTGCCTCAGTCTAGAGACTCCCCTCTCACAATCGATCTCTTGGAACCTGCTGTACCCCTCATTGGATTAAAGCCAGTCTCGATACCAGAAACTTGGTTGTTTGTGCTACGTTCCCTCAGAGTCCATCACTCCCTACATTTTGCAAAACTGCATACTTGTTGAAATGGCCACAGAAGACTCCTGCACTACCTGCCGAGCTCTCTTACCTTTCCTGGAGTTAACCCATCTTATGTGACTGTATCAGCAAATTTTTTTCCCTTCCTATACCAACCTTCTATCACATCTCCTTGGTCTTGTACATTCCTCATTGCCTCTATCTGTCGCTCCAGTCGATCCATTCGATCTGATCGGACTCTCAACCCTAAACTCCCACATCTGACAAGAAGAGCATATCACTCTACTTAAGGCTATTTTTGCTGCTTTCAACCTACAGACCCAGAAAACAGCACCGTCTTATTCCTCTACAAAACACTGCTCCAGGCTAACGTAATACTTATGACTTACATTTTTAAGTTTAATCAAGAGACATATCTCAATAAAACATGTAATCTAGAAAGAATTCACTCTACTCACTATTGTAGATTTACAGCAAGACTATACTTAAAACTATTCACTTATCTGTTTCTGTGCTGTGACCTCTCCCAAAAAGGTTCCTCCAAGGTCAATAGTGAATTACTCTGTTAATTTTCCTAGACGCACTCTGAATCCAGTGATACAAAGGCAGTAACTGTGCAGGTTCACTGCTGTGTCAGTTAGCAGTGTGGTTGTCTTCGTCTCTCTCCTGCACAAACCATGTGTTGCCTTTGTCTGTTCCTCCTCTCCCTTTTAAAAGTGCTGTTGTTTTGACTTTTCTTTTCTCTCCAAAGTTCCAAAACAATGCGACAGCATATAAAACAGTAATTGCTGCTCCTGGAATTCAAGGAAATCAACTCCAACACCTAAAATACCTCAAAAAAGGAGCAGCCTATTACAGCCAGAAATTTTTCCTGTCCTCTATCTTAGATCTAAAATTTGCACAGGTCCTACAGCACAGAGACCAGACTTTGGACAAACTGGTCCATGCCAACCAAAATGTCCATCAACGCTAACCCCATTTCCCTGCATTTGGCCTATATCCTTCTAATCTTTTCCTATCCATGTATTTGTCCAAATGCCTTTTAAATGTTAATGTATCTGTCTCAACCACTTCCTCTGTCAGCTCATTCCATATGCATACCACTCTCTGTGTACAAAGGTTGACCCTCAGATTACCTTTTATTCTTTCCCCTCTAACCTTAAATTGATGCCCTCTAGGTCTTGATTCCCCAGTCCTGGAAAAAGAATGAGTGCATTCACCCTATCAATGCTATGATTTATACACTCCTATAAGATTCCCCCCTTTGTCTCTTTCACTCTAAAGAAAAGCTTGTCCAACCTCTCCCTATAACTAAAGCCGTTCAGTCCTGGCAACATTCTTGTAAATTTCTTCTGCACTCTTTCCAGTTTAATAACATCCTTCCTATAGCAAGGTGACAAAAACTGAACACAATATTCCAAGTGCAACCTCACCAACATCTTGGACAATTGCAACATAATTTCCCAACTTCTATACTCAGTGCCCTGACTGATGAAGCATCCGAGGAGCAGTAAAATCGATGTTTCGGGCAAAAGCCCTTCATCAGGAATAAAGGCAGAGAGCCTGAAGCGTGGAGAGATAAGCTAGAGGAGGGTGGGGGTGGGGAGAAAGTAGCATAGAGTACAATGGGTGAGTGAGGGAGGGGATGAAGGTGATAGGTCGGGGGCAGGGGGGAGGGTGGAGTGGATAGGTGGAAAAGAAGATAGGCAGGTAGCACAAGTTCGGACAAGTCATGGGGACAGTGCTGAGCTGGAAGTTTGGAACTGGGGTGAGGTGAGGGAAGGGGAAGTGAGGAAACTGTTGAAGTCCACATTGATGCCCTGGGGTTGAAGTGTTCTGAGGCGGAAGATGAGGCGTTCTTCCTCCAGGCATCGGGTGGTGAGGTAGCGGTGATGAAGGAGGCCCAGGACCTCCATGTCCTCGGCAGAGTGGGAGGGGGAGTTGAAATGTTGGGCCACAGGGCAGTGTGGTTGATTGGTGCGGGTGTCCCAGAGATGTTCCCTAAAGTGCTCTGCTAGGAGGCGTCCAGTCTCCCCAATGTAGAGGAGACCGCGTCGGGAGCAACGGATACAATAAATGATATTAGTGGATGTGCAGGTAAAACTTTGGATGTGGAAGGCTCCTTTAGGGCCTTGGATGGAGGTGAGAGAAGAGGTGTGAGCGCAGGTTTTGCACTTCCTGCGGTGGCAGGGGAAGGTGCCAGGATGGGAGAGTGGGATGTAGGGGGGTGTGGACCTGACCAGGTAGTCACGGAGGGAACGGTCTTTGCGGTAGGCGGAAAGGGGTGGGGAGGGAAATATATCCCTGGTGGTAGGGTCTTTTTGGAGGTGGCAGAAATGTCGGCGGATGATTTGGTTTATGCGAAGGTTGGTAGGGTGGAAGATGAGCACCAGGGGCGTTCTGTCCTTGTTACGGTTGGAGGGGTGAGGTCTGATGGTGGAGTTGCTGGATGTGGAAAGACCAAAGGGGTAGCCATGGGCACACGTATGGGCCCCAGCTATGCCTGTCTCTTTGTTGGCTATGTGGAACAGTTGATCTTCCGTAATTACACCGGCACCACTCCCCACCTCTTCCTCTGCTACATTGATGACTGCATTGGCGCCACCTCGTGCTCCCGCGAGCAATTCATCAACTTCACCAACACATTCCACCCTGATCTTAAATTTACCTGGACCATCTCTGACACCTCCCTCCCCTTCCTGGACCTCTCCATCTCCATTAGTGACGACCGACTTGACACTGACATTTTTTACAAACCCTCCGACTCCCACAGCTACCTGGATTACACCTCTTCCCACCCTACCTCTTGCAAAAATGCCATCCCGTATTCCCAATTCCTCTGCCTCCACTGTGTCTGCTCCAAGAAGGATCAATTCCACTACAGAACACACCAGATGGCCTCCTTCTTTAGAGACCACAATTTCCCTTCCCATGTGGTTAAAGATGCCCTCCAGTGCATCTTGTCCACATCCCGCACCTCCGCCCTCAGACCCCACCCCTCCAACCGTAACAAGGACAGAACGCCCTGGTGCTCACCTTCCATCCTACCAACTTTCGCATAAACCAAATCATCCACCGACATTTCCGCCACATCCAAAAAGACCCCACCACCAGGGATATATTTCCCTCCCCACCCCTTTCCGTCTACCGCAAAGACCGTTCCCTCCGTGACTACCTGGTCAAGTCCACGCACCCCTACAACCCACCCTCCCATCCTGGCACCTTCCCCTACCACCACAGGAATTGCAAAACCTGCGCCCACACCTCTTCCCTCACCTCCATCCAAGGCCCTAAAGGAGCCTTCCACATCCATCAAAGTTTTACCTGCACATCCACTAATATCATTTATTGTATCCGTTGCTCCCGATGCGGTCTCCTCTACATTGGGGAGACTGGGCGCCTCCTAGCAGAGCGCTTTAGGGAACATCTCCGGGTCACCCGTACCAATCAACCATACCGCCCTGTGGTCCAACATTTCAACTCCCCCTCCCACTCTGCCAAGGACATGGAGGTCCTGGGCCTCCTTCACCGCCATTCCCTCACCACCAGACGCCTGGAGGAAGAACGCCTCATCTTTCGCCTCGGAACACTTCAACCCCAGGCTTTCAATGTGGACTTCAACAGTTTCCTCACTTCCCCTTCCCCCAATTCACCCTAGTTCCAAACTTCCAGCTCAGCACTGTCCCCATGACTTGTCGTGACTTGTCCCACCTGCCTATCTTCTTTTCCACCTATCCACTCCACCCTCCCCCCACCCCCGACCTATCACCTTCATCCCCTCCCCCACTCACCTATTGTACTCTATGCTACTTTCTCCCCACCCCCCACCCTCTAGCTTATTTCTCCACACTTCAGGCTCTCTGCCTTTATTCCTGATGAAGGGCTTTTTCCCGAAACGTCGATTTCGAAGCTCCTTGGATGCTGCCTGAACTGCTGCGCTCTTCCAGCACCACTGATCCAGAATCTGGTTTCCAGCATCTGCAGTCATTGTTTTTACTGCCCTGACTGATGAAGGCCAGTGTACCACAAGCCGCCTTCACTGCCCAGTCTACCTATGACTCCAAAGTCCCTCTGTTCCACTGCATTCCTTAAGGTCTCTTCCATTCGTCATGAAACTCCGACCTTGGTGTGATTTTCCAAAATACAAGACCTCACACTTATCTGTATTAAACTCTGTCTGCAGTTTCTCGGCCCAGTTCCCCAGCTCATCCAGGTTCTGCTGCAATTTCTGATAAGCTTCTTCACTGTCCAATGATACCTCCTATTTTAGAGTCATCTCCAAACTTACTCATCATGCCTTGTACATTCTCATCCACACCATATTAAACAGCAATGGGCCCAGCACCGACCTCTGAGATATTCCACTCATCTCAGGCCTCCAGTCCGACAAGCATCCTTCCACTATTACCCTCTGCTTCCTACCATCAAGTCAATTATGTATCCAATTTACATAATTTGGATTCCATGTGATCTAACCTTTCAGAGCAGCCTATCACGTAGAACCTTATCAAAGGCCTTAACTGAAATCCATATCGACTACGTCTACTGCCCTGCCCTCGTCAACCTTCCTGGTCATGTCACCAAAGAACTCGAACAAATTTGTGAGGCATGATCTCCCATGCATAAAGCCATGCTGACTACTCCTAATCAAACCCTGTCTTTCCAAATGCATGGATATCTTATCACTCACAACCTTCTCAAGTAACTTACCTACCACAGGTATCAAGTTTACTCATCTCTAGCTCCAAGGTTTTTCTTTGCGACCCTCCTTGAATAAGGGCACAACATTCGCTACCCTCCACTCTTCTGGGAGCTCACCCATGGCTGATGATGATGCAAAATTGTGAACTAGAACTCTCAATTTATTGTCTAGCCTCTTGCAGTGTTCTGTAGTATGGTGTGGTATAATTGGTTGTGTTCAGGTACGTGGTGAGATTCAGTGTGTTTTGCCCGACTGAAATAAAACATGAGCTCTAGGATTACTGTCTGAATACAAATTGAGTTGTTGCATTTTTGTTTCTCTTTCCTGGTCAGTCGATGACAATCCGTCCTTACCTAAGAAAATGACGCACAAGAGGGCTCTTAGTGACGAGGTTGGCCAGACGAATGTACCCAACATCAAAGGCCTTGCACCAAAGACAAGCCCATTGTCCAGGTCATCGCTCTGCATCAATGGGAGCCACATCTACAGTGAGGAGCCTGCCTCCAAATCACCACCTAATTTATTCCCAGAATTGATGTCCCTGTCCCATTCCTCCCAGGATATTGCAAGCAAGAAAGACCCCCCTCCTTGGCCACCTTCCCTGGATGAGCCTGAGGTGACATCCAGGGACACAACAAAGATGGAGGCCAGGCTGATCCCTCCAGTCATCAGAGTGGCTGATGAAGAAGGTGCTCCCGTCCTGACTGGAGACAGTCAGAAGAAGGAGGAAGTCAAAAGCACATGGAGTCCCAAGCCTATTCATGCTGCTGCTCCCATTATCTCCACCGTCGAGCCAACAAAGAACATCCCAGATGAGACTAAGAAGGCCAGCATTTTCCCCTTTGGAAGTGAGAGCAAAGATTCCGAAAGCAAGAGATCCCGGACTCCATCGCCAGTGAGGAAATGCAGTTCTTTGGCGGAAAAGAGTAAAGGCAGTGGCTGGTTCGTGAAGGATGTGAATCACAAACCAAGGTCAGTGAGGTTATTAAAGTTCTGGGTAAATGGGCTGGATAAGAGGTACTTTAGATAGCTCTTCAATGGCTGTCCGGTGGTGAGGTTGACCTTCACTCTGTTCAGACTGAGAAAGTCAACTATATCACAGGACGTTCAATCAATTTCCAATATTTATCAGTCCTCCATAATTAAAATTGCCTTTGGGACATACCTGCACCTTATTTGGAGTGACAGTTCTTTCATTCCAGCCTACACTTCTGTGATCCTTTTTCTTAAAAAATAAAGGTGATGTTTGCTGTCAGTTTTGGTCTCCTCTCGTTAGAAGGGATATTCTGCATTGGAAGCAGTTCAAAGGAGGTTCAGTCAGCTGATTCCGGAGATAAAGCTGTTTCCCTGTGGGGAAATCTTCAGCAGTTTGAGCCAATGTTTGTTGGATTTTAGAAGGATGAGTAATGGTCTTAATAAGAATCTGAGTGGGCTCAACAGGGTTGAGGATGTTTTACCTTGTGAGGAAACCTAGAACAGGGATCATGGTTTCAAAATAGTCATCCATTTTAAGACTGACTTGGCAGAGATTTTCTGAATGTGTGGGTTTCTGTTCCCCAGAGAACAGTTGAGGCTGAATCATTGATGCTTGAGGCTGTGTTCAGAAGATTAATTGGCTAACAGTGAATCAAGGATAATGGAGGACAGGCAGAAAATGGGACTCAAGGCTACAATCAGCTCAGCCATGATATTATTGGTGGAGCAAACCTGATGGCCCAAATTGTCTACTGCTAGTTCTTATCTTTGAACAGATCTGATGAAGAACATACCTTGGTAACAACAGTTCAGACAAAGTATTGCATACAGATTAGAGCCTCTTAATTCCAGTGCACTGGTTGTCACTGATTAGTCTTGAGTAAAAACCTCTCAACTAAATAATTAGCTCTGAAACCTATTTCTGAGTGGCTCAGTAAGGATGCCGCATGCTTCTGAGTCAGAATTTTATGGATTTGAGTCCTGCTGTATAGGCTTGAGCATGAAATCCAGGCTAACACTCCAGTGCAGTGCTGAGAAAGTGCTGGGGAAACTCAGATCTGTCAGTGTCTGTGGAGAAACAGACTTAATATTTTTGGTCTCCACAGATGTTGCCAGACTTGCTGAGTTTCTCCAGCATTTTGTTTTTGTTGCAGATTTTCAGCATCCACTGTGTTTGGTTTTTTTGTATTAGGGAACACTCTACTTTTTAAAAAACATTTCAAGGGCATATTGCCATTACTGCTTTGGTCAGTATTTGTTGCTGAGGTGCCAAGAATTCTTGACATGGAAGTCAGATTGGGTACATTACAATTTCAGTTCAAAGTTTGCTCCAAACGACCTCTGTATTGGACACTGGGCACCAACATCTCAGGGTCATACACACCCCACATTCACAGACTTTAGTAGCCGATGTGCCTGCCTCAAGGTACATCTCTGATCCACTTTGAATATGTTCCTGCACTTTGCTGCACCTGATATAGAGAAATAAATTGAAAACCAAATAAGTAATTGCCTGGTGGTACAGACATTAAACTTTGCTGAAAGAAGACAAGAAATTAAAGCATTTCATCTTGTCCCCATAGAATCCCTACAGTACAGTCAGAGGCCATTCAGCCTATCGAGTTCATACCAACCCTCAAGATTATTCCACCCAGATGCATCCCCCTATCCTATCCTTGTAACTCTACAGACAATTTAACATGGCCAATCCACCTAACCTGCGGGACTGTGGGAAGAAATCCGTGCACCCAGTAGAAACCCACAGAAGTTAAAATATGTACAGATTCCTTTTGCAAGCGTTTAAACTGGGCCCTGTTTCATTGATTCTAGATCTGATTGACTTGTGGTAAGGACTCAAGGGGGAATTGTTACGTTACTGGGAATCGTTATTGAGTTCTCAGTAGTGAGAAAGATGAGCACAATTTGTCGGTCAACTTCAAAGGTCTCTAACAAAACTAGAGCAGTAAGATTAGAGACTTTAATTCATCTAATACAGACCGAGAAAGTACAGTGCTGATGGAGGAAAGGAGAAGAATTTGACATTTTTATATTTGTTGATGGGATGTGGGTGTCACTGACTAGACTAGTATTTATTGACAATTCCAAATTGCCCTGAGGCAGTAGCTGTGGGTCTGTAGGCCACAGCAGGTAAGGACAACAGACCTCCTTCCTGAGAAGACATTAATGAACCAGGTGGATTTCATCAGTAGTGAAACGGTTGTCATTCAAACATTTTTATTTCATTGAAATTATATTTCACCACATTACCACTAGGCCAATACCTTCCCCATGTGCAATATAGCTTTCTTACTGCTTACCAAGGAAGGGAACAAATATCAGACCTTGTTCTGGGTGGTCTAATACTGACAAAAACTACCCAGCTAAATTGGCAAAAAACCCTTTTGGTTTGGAGCACTAACAAAAAGAATCTAGAAAATATCAAAGAAATTAATGATTTTTTTTAATATTGATTTGTGGAATGTGGGCGTCACTGGTTGGGCCAGCATTTATTGCCCGACTGTAGTTGCCTTTGAGGAGGAGGTGAGCTGCTTTCTTGAACCGCTGCAGTCCACCTGCTGTGGGTTGACCCACAATGCCCTGAGGGAGGGAATTCTAAGGTTTTGACCCAGTGACACTGAAGGAACGGCGATATATTTCCAAGTCAGGATGGTGAATGGCTTGGAGGGAAACTTGCAGGGGGCGGTGTTCCCATGTATCTATTGCGCTTGTCCTTCCAGATGGTTGTGGTTTTGGTTTCAGAAGGTGCTAAGGGGATTTTTGAACTTCTGCAGTACACACCGCTGTTACTAAGCGTCAGTGATGGAAGGTATGAATGCTTGTGGATGTGGTGCCAATCAAGTGGGCTGCTTTGTTCTGGATGGTGTCAAGCTTCTTGAGTTTTGGTGGGTCTGCATCCATCCAGGCAAGTGGGGAGTATTCCATCACCCTCCTGACTTGTGCCTTAATGGTGGACAGGCTTTGGGGAGTCAGGAGGTGAGTGACTCACCACAATATTCCTAGCCTCTGACCTGCTCTTACAGCCACAGTGTTTATGTGGTGAGTCCAGTTGGTTTTCTGGTCTATGGTAAACCTAAGGATGTTGATAGTTGGGGAATTCAGTGATGGTAACACCATTGAATGTCAAGGTTGTTAGGTTGTCTTTTGTTAGTGATGGTCATAGCCTGGCACCTGTGTGGTGTGAATGATACTTGCCACTTGTCAGCCCAATCCTTGCTTTGTTCACATCTTGTTCATTTGAACATGGACAGTTTCAGTTTCTGAGGAGTTGCAAGTGGTGCTGAACATTGCAATCATTGCCAAACATCCCCACTTCTGACCTTAGGATGGAGGGAAGGTCATTGATGAAGCAGCTGAAGATGGTTAGGCCCGGGACACTAGCCTGAGGAATCTTTGCAGTCACATCCTCAATTTGAGATGACTGACCTGCAGTAATCACAACCTTTGGGAGAAGATTTGTAGCTCGGGTGCTCGTTGTTGTGGTTCTGTTCGCCAAGCTGGGAATTTGTGTTGCAGATGTTTCGTCCCCTGTCTAGGTGACATCCTCAGTGCTTGGGAGCCTCCTGTGAAGCGCTTCTGTGATGTTTCCTCCGGCATTTATAGTGGTTTGTCTCTGCCACTTCCGGTTGTCAGTTCCAGCTGTCCGCTGCAGTGACTGGTATATTGGGTCCAGGTCGATATGTTTGTTGATAGAATCTGTGGATGAGTGCCGTGCCTCTAGGAATTCCCTGGCTGTTCTCTGTTTGGCTTGTCCTATAATAGTAGTGTTGTCCCAGTCGAACTCATGTTGCTTACCATCTGCGTGTGTGGCTAAGGATAGCTGGTCGTGTCGTTTCGTGGCTAGTTGGTGTTCATGCATACGGATCATTAGCTGTCTTCCTGTTTGTCCTATGTAGTGTTTTGTGCAGTCCTTGCATGGGATTTTGTACACTACGTTGGATTTGCTCATGCTGGGTATTGGGTCCTTTGTCCTGGTGAGTTGTTGTCTGAGAGTGGCTGTTGGTTTGTGTGCTGTTATGAGTCCTAGTGGTCGCAGTAGTCTGGCTGTCAGTTCAGAAATGCTCCTGATGTATGGTAGTGTGGCTAGTCCTTTGGGTTGGGGCATGTCCTCATTCCGTTGTCTTACCCCCACAATTTCATCAACAGATGCCTAAGGGAATCTGTTTTTGGCGAATACATCGTAGAAGTGTTCTTCCTCTTTTTGCAGTTCTGGTGTACTGCATTGTGTTGTGGCTGTTTTGAACAGTGTCTTGATGCAACTCCTTTTATGTGTGTTGGGGTGGTTGCTTTCGTAGTTCAGGACTTGGTCTGTGTGTGTGTCTTTCCTGTAAACCTTTGTGGTGAATTCTCCGTTCGGTGTTCTCTGTACCATCACGTCTAGGAATGGGAGTTGGTTGTCCTTTTCTTCCTCTCTAGTGAGGTGGTAATCACAACCATCACCTCACTCATTGCTCATCATTCTCTCTGGATGAACATTTTTCACTTCATCTGAGTCCTAAATGGCTTGGGCAATAACATTTAACTGTGATCCCTAATTCTGGACTCACTAGTCATCAGGAACACCCTTCCTGTGTTTACCATGTCTAGTTCTATTGGTTTCTATTAAATTGTGCCCTTCATCCAAATTTAGTGAATGCAGTCCCAACCCATCTGGTCTCTCTTCATATGTTAATGCCATCCCAAGAAGCAGTCTGGTAAAGCTTTTATGCACTTCTTCTATAATCAGAACATGCTTCCTCAGATAAGGGGAGAAAAACTGCCCTCAGTACTCCAGATGTGGTCACACTAAGGCCCTGTACAGTTACAGCAAGGCATCCTGTAAACCAATAATGTAAAGATAAATTTGCTGTAGTTCCAGAGAACTGGTCTCATTCAAGAAAAATGACTGGTGCTGAGTTTAACCAGAGGTCACCATGCCTCAGGGAAGAGTGAGCTTGAGAAGCTGGGGCCATCATGGCAATATTAGCTGGTGAGGGAATTGAACTGTGCAGTAGTGGAGGACTTTCAGGGATGGGAGAGTTGGGGATGGATCAGTCAAATCCCTCTGAAGGGAGCAGATCCAAGGCTGCTGCATTCTGTGCAGTGAAAGGTATAACAGTTAATTTAAAATTGGAAAATGAGATTTGTGACCATGTTTGGAGCAAGTTTCAGTTAGGAGAACGTGAGGACTGCAGATGCTGGAGATCAGAGCTGAAAATGTGTTGCTGGAAAAGCGCAACAGATCAGGCAGCATCCAAGGAGCAGGAGAATTGATGTTTCGGGCATGAGCCCTTCTTCAGGAATGAGGAAAGTGTGCCAAGCAGGCTAAGATAAAAGGTAGGGAGGAGGGACTTGGGGGAGGGGCGTTGGAAATGCGATAAGTGGAAGGAGGTTAAGGTGAGGGTGATAAGGCGAGGGTGATAGGCCGGGGTGGGGGCGGAGAGGTCAGGAAGAAGATTGCAGGTTAGGAAGGTGGTGCTGAGTTCGAGGGTTGGGACTGAGACAAGGTGGGGGGAGGGGAAATGAGGAAACTGGAGAAATCTGAGTTCATCCCTTGTGGTTGGAGGGTTCCTAGGCAGAAGATGAGGCGCTCTTCCTCCAACTGTCGTGTTGCTATGGTCTGGCGATGGAGGAGTCCAAGGACCTGCATGTCCTTGGTGGAGTGGGAGGGGGAGTTGAAGTGTTGAGCCACGGGGTGGTTGGGCTGGGTGTCCCAGAGGTGTTCTCTGAAACGTTCCGCAAGTAGGCGGCCTGTCTCCCCAATATAGAGGAGGCCACATCGGGTGCAGCGGATGCAGTAAATAATGTGTGTGGAGGTGCAGGTGAATTTGTGCAGATATGGAAGAATCCCTTGGGGCATTGGAGGGAAGTAAGGGGGGAGGTGTGAGCGCAAGTTTTGCATTTCTTGCGGTTGCAAGGGAAGGTGCCGGGAGTGGAGGTTGGGTTGGTGGGGGGTGTGGACCTGACTAGGGAGTCACGGAGGGAGTGGTATTTTCAGAACGCTGAAGGGGAGGGAAATATATCCCTGGTGATGGGGTCTGTTTGGAGGTGGCGGAAATGACGGCGGATGATACGCTGTACATGGAGGTTGGTGGGATGGTAGGTGAGGACCAGTGGGGTTCTGTCCTGGTGGCGATTGGAGGGGCGGGGCTCAAGGACAGAGGAGCGGGAAGTGGAGGAGATGCGGTGGAGAGCTTCGTTGACCATGTCTGGGGGGAAATTGCGGTCTTTGAAGAAGGAGGCCATTTGGGTTGTTTGGTATTGGAACTGGTCCTCCTGGGAGCAGATGCAGCGGAGACGAAGGATTTGGGAATATGGGATGGCGTTTTTACAGGGGACAGGGTGGGAGGAGGTGTAGCCTAGGTAGCTGTGAGAGTTGGTCGGTTTATAGTAAATGTCCATGTTGATTCGGTCGCCCGAGATAGAAATGGAGAGGTGCAGGAAGGGGAGGGAGGGGTCTGAGACGGTCCAAGTAAATTTGAGGTCGGGGTGGAAGGTTTAGTAAAGTGGATGAACTGTTCAACCTCCTCATGGGAGCATGAGGATGCGCCGATACAGTCATCGATGTAGCGAAGGAAAAGGTGGGGGATGGTGCCAGTGTAGCTGCGGAAGATGGATTGTTCCACATATCCTGTGAAGAGCCAGGCATAGCTGGGGCCCATGCGGGTGCCCATGGCTACTCCTTTGGTTTGGAGGAAGTGGGAGGATTGGAAAGAGAAGTTGTTCAGAGTGCGGACCAGTTCAGTCAGTTGAAGGAGGGTGTCAGTGGAAGGGTACTGGTTGGTACGGCGGGAAAGGAAGACGCGGAGGGCTTTGAGTCCTTCGTGATGGGGGGATGGAGTATAGGGACTGGATATCCATGGTGAAGATAAGGCGTTGGGGACTGGGGAAGCAAAAGTCATGGAGGAGGTGGAGGGTGTGGTGGTGTCCTCCACCGCCTCCAACCTCATAGTCCCACAACCCCGCACCGCCCGTTTCTACCTCCTGCCCAAAATCCACAAACCTGACTGCCCCGACCGACCCATTGTCTCAGCCTGCTCCTGCCCCACCGAACTCATCTCTGCATACCTCGACACGGTCCTGTCCCCCTTAGTCCAAGAACTTCCCATCTACATTCGGGACACCACCTATGCCCTCCACCTCCTCCATGATTTTCGCTTCCCCAGTCCCCAACGCCCTTATCTTCACCATGGACATCCAGTCCCTATACTCCATCCCCCCATCACGAAGGACTCAAAGCCCTCCACTTCTTCCTTTCCCGCCGTACCAACCAGTACCCTTCCACTGACACCCTCCTTCGACTGACTGAACTGGTCTTCACTCTGAACAACTTCTCTTTCCAATCCTCCCACTTCCTCCAAGCCAAAGGAGTAGCCATGGGCACCCACATGGGCCCCAGCTAAACCTGCCTCTTCATAGGATATGTGGAACAATCCATCTTCCGCACCTACACTGGCACCACCACCCACCTTTTCCTCCGCTACATCGATGACTGTATCGGCACTACCTCATGCTACCATGAGGAGGTTGAACAGTTCATCCACTTTACTAACACCTTCCACCCCGACCTCAAATTTACCTGGACCGTCTCAGACTCCTCCCTCCCCTTCCTGCACCTCTCCATTTCTATCTCGGGCGACCGAATCAACATGGACATTTACTATAAACCGACCGACTCCCACAGCTACCTAGACTACACCTCCTCCCACCCTGCCCCCTGTAAAAACGCCATCCCATATTCCCAATTCCTTTGTCTCTGCCGCATCTGCTCCCAGGAGGACCAGTTCCAATACCGAACAACCCAGATGGCCTCCTCCTTCAAAGACCGCAATTTCCCCCCAGAAGTAGTCGACGATGCTCTCCACCGCATCTCCTCCGCTTCCCGCTCCTCTGTCCTTGAGCCCCGCCCCTCCAATCACCACTAGGACATAACCGCACTGGTCCTCACCTACCACCCCACCAACCTCCATATACATCGCATCATCCATCGTCATTTCCGCCACCTCCAAACGGACCCCACCACCAGGGATATATTTCCCTTCCCTCCCCTATCAGCGTTCTGAAAATACCACTCCCTCTGTGACTCCCTCGTCAGGTCCACACCCCCCACCGACCCAACCTCCACTCCCGGCACCTTCGCCTGCAACAGCAAGAAATGCAAAACTTGCGCCCACACCTCCCCCCTTACTTCCCTCCAAGGCCCCAAGGGATCCTTCCATATCCGCCACAAATTCACCTGCACCTCCACACACATCATTTACTGCATCCGCTGCACCCGATGTGGCCTCCTCTATATTGGGGAGACAGGCCGCCTACTTGCGGAACGTTTCAGAGAACACCTCTGGGACACCCGGACCAACTAACCCAACTACCCCGTGGCTCAACACTTCAACTCCCCCTCCCACTCCACCAAGGACATGCAGGTCCTTGGACTCCTCCATCGCCAGACCATAGCAACACGACAGTTGGAGGAAGAGCGCCTCATCTTCTGCCTAGGAACCCTCCGACCACAAGGGATGAACTCAGATTTCTCCAGTTTCCTCATTTCCCCTCCCCCCACCTTGTCTCAGTCCCAACCCTCGAACTCAGCACCACCTTCCTAACCTGCAATCTTCTTCCTGACCTCTCCGCCCCCACCCCCACTCCGGCTTATCACCCTCACCTTTACCTCCTTCCACTTATCGCATTTCCAATGCCCCTCCCCCAAGTCCCTCCTCACTACCTTTTATCTTAGGCACACTTTCCTCATTCCTGAAGAAGGGCTGATGCCCGAAACATCGATTCTCCTGCTCCTTGGATGCTGCCTGATCTGCTGCGCTTTTCCAGCAACACATTTTCAGCAAGTTTCAGTTTCCCATCTGAAAGATTATGGAAAGTATGGGAGGAAATTGAAAATGCTAATACAGGAATAAAAGAGAGGTTACCAGAAAGGATCGAAGTAAAAACAATGACTGCAGATGCTGGAAACCAGATTCTGGATTAGTGGTGCTGGAAGAGCCTGAAGCATGGACAGATAAGCTAGAGGAGGGTGGGGGTGGGGAGAAAGTAGCATAGAGTACAATGGGTGAGTGTTCAGGCTCACTGCCTTTATTCCTGATGAAGGGCTTTTGCCCGAAACGTCGATTTCAAAGCTCCTTGGATGCTGCCTGAACTGCTGTGCTCTTCTAGCACCACTAATCCAGTACCAGAAAAGATCAACAAACGACATGAACCTTAAAATATTTATGAATAAAGAAAGGTTTGAGATTAACTAGGGAAAAAGTTGGGTTTATTAGTGACCCAAAGGGAAATCTCCCATGGACTAGCTAACACATTAAATGAATATCTTTGGAACTACATTATTGTAAGGGACATAGGAACAGGAGAAGACCATTCAGCTGTTGAGCTTGCTCTACCAGACCAGATCATGGATGATCACTTTCTGTATTGCCATATTCCCACGCTTTCCACATATCGCTTCATTTTATTGGTAACTAGGAATCTATCAGTCTCCATTTTGAATCCAGTCAATAACTGACCCTGCAGAGCCCTTTGGGTAGAGAATTCATAAAATGCATCACCTTCTGAATGAAAAGTTCTGCCTCTTCTCTGTCCTAAATGGCTTGCTTTTTTTTCATTCTGAGATGTTCCCCCCGCCCCCCAAACCTTGTCTGGACTACTCAGTAAGGGGAAACGTCCCTTATCCATGTGCTCTGTCCATTCACATAATAGAGTTCATGGAAGCAGCCTGTTTGGCCCATCGAGTCCACACCAACCCTACAAAGAGCGGCCTACCCAGACCCAGACCCACCCCCTACTCTTTTCCTGTAACCCTACATTTCCTATGGCTAATCCACCCATCCTGCACATCTTTGGACTGTTGGGAAAACCGGAGCACCTGGAGGAAACCAAGCGAACACTGGGAGAATGTGCAAACTTCACAGTCAGTCGCCTGAGGCGGGAATTGAACCTGAGTCGCTGGCGCTGTGTGGCAACAGGGCTAACCACTGGGCCACCATGCCACCCACAGTCTTGCTTGTTCTCTGTATAGGGTCTTTCAAGTTCATTAGCTGCTGTTTTAATGTGTTGGTGGGTTTGTGGGCTACCATGATGCCAAGGGGTCTGAGTAGTCTGGCAGTCATTTAAGAGATGTCTTTGATGTAGGGGAGAGTGGCTAGGGTTTCTGGTTGTGTTTTGTCTGCTTGTTTGGGTTTGTTGCTGAGAAATCGAAGGACTGTGTTCATTGGGTACCTGTTCTTTTTGAATACACGATATAGATGATTTTCCTCTGCTCTTCGTAGTTCCTCTGTGCTGCAGTGTGTGTTGGCTCGTTGAAATAACGTTCTAATGCAGCTTTTTTTGTGGATGTTGGGATGATTGCTTCTGTAGTTCAGTATTTGGTCCGTCTGTTGTTTTCCTGTAGATGCTGGTTTGAAGTTCCTCATTGGCTGTTCGCTCTACTGTGACATCTGGGAATGGCAGTTTGTTGTTGTTTACCTCCTCTTCAGTGAATTTTATGCCAGTAAGGGTACTATTGATGTTCTTGAAGGTTTACTCTAATTTGTTTCGTGATGACAAAGGTGTCATCCATGTAGTGGACCCAAAGTTTGGGTTGGATGGTTGGTAGAGCTGTTTGTTCGAGTCTTGTATTACTGCCTCTGCTAAGAACCCTGATATTGGAGATCACATGGGTGTTCCGTTGGCTTGTTGGTTTTCTTGTTGAAGGTGAAGTGTGTGGTAAGGCGTAGGTCTACTTACTTGACTATATTGTCTTTGCTGATGAAGTTGGTGATGTTTGGTGTATGTGTCTTTGGTTCTTCTAATACTGTAGTCAGTGTTTCCTTGGCCAGGTTAATGTTGATGGATGTGAACAGGGCAGTTATGTCAAAGGAAACCATTTTTTCATCCCCTTCTATCTTGGTGTCTTTGGCCTACATGAATTCTTGGGTGGAGTGGATCGAGTGGCTTGAGTCTTCTACGAAGTGTTTTAGTCTTTGGTGTAGATCCTTGGCCAACTTGTAAGTTGGTGTTCAAGGTAGCAAGACAATGGGTCTGAGGGGAGCTCCTGGTTTGTGAATTTTGGGTAATCCATAGAAGTGTGATGTTTTGGATCCATCCAATTTCATTTTTTGGAAGTTGGTCTTATTTATTTCTCCAGATTTCTGAAGTTTTTTTTGTGTAGGGCTGTGATTCAGTTCTCTAGTTGTGGGGTCAGGTCTATCGACACTTATTGGTAAGTTTTGGTATCTGCAAGTAGTGTGTTTGCTTTCTCAACATAGTCTCTTTGATTTAAAATGACTGTCAAGTGTCCTTGGTCTGCAGGGAGTTGGTTCTTTTCGTGTTGTTTCTAATGCTGCTCAGAAATCTTTCTTGTTTGCATCCTGGAAGTTGTAATTTAATCCTCTTACTAAGATGGCTTTTTCAATGTCTGTTTCATGTCTGTTTGTTTCATGTTTTCTGCAGGTCTAGTTGTTTCATTTTCTGTGTTTATCGCTGTCTAATGTCAATGGTCTGAGTCTGTCCATTCACAGTCTGTTGCATTACTGAGTAAAGATTTTTGGTGCAAAATTTCCCGGTTGTATTTAGAGTCAGTTGTGGGCATCAATCATCAATCATCAATTAAAACATTGTTATCCTACATGCAGACAATGTTTTAATTTTATTTTAGCCTTTCTAGTGCATTTCTTTCTTGTGTATTTAGTGTTTCCTTCCTTCTTCCTGCTTAATGTTGGTGCGACTGTCTGTCTGATGGTTTGCTGGGTTTCTTCTGTGAGTCAGTTGTGTTTCATTGTTGTTTCCAATCCTGCTAAGGAATCTTTCTGGTGCGCATCCTGGAAGTGGTAATTTAATCCTCTTACTCAGACGGCTTTTAAAATGTCTGTTAAGGGTCAGTCAGAAAAGTTTTTTTTTTAATCCATGCATCTGTGTTGTCAATGTTGTTATTTTGTGTAAGTTTGTCTAGTTTTTTCTGCAGAGCAGAATAGCAGAGCAAAACGGCCGCACAATGCTTAAAGAAATGATGATTGATGCCCACAACAGACTCTAAATACAACCGGGAAATTTTGCACCAAAGATCTTTACTCAGTAATGCAACAGACTGAATGGACAGACACAGACCATTGACATTAGACAGCGATAAACACAGAAAATGAAACAACTAGACCTGCAGAAAACACGAGACAAACTTATCTGACCGATCCTTAACAGACATTGAAAAGGCCATTTTAGTAAGAAGATTAAATTACAACTTCCAGGATGCAAACAAGAAAGATTTCTGAGCAGCATTAGAAACAACATGAAAAGACAACCAACTCCCTGCAGACCAAGGACACTTGACAGTCATTTTAAATCAAAGAGACTACACTGGGAAAGCAAACGCACTACTTGCAGATACCAACTCATTCCAGCAAGTGGCAATAGACCCGACCCCAACAACTAGAGAACCGAATCACAGCCCTACTCAAAAAAACTCCTTACATACAGATGAGGAAGGACACCACTTCGACTGGGACAACACATCCATCCTAGGACAAGCCAAACAGAGACACGCACAAGAACTCTTTCAACAAACACATTGACTTGGATCCCATTTACCACAACCCGAGAAAAAGAAAAGGAAATGATATCAACATAGGAAATGATGTCAACATAGGAAATGACATCACCAAGGAGGAGAAAGTGAGGACTGCAGATGCTGGAGATCGGAGCTGGAAATGTGTTGCTGGAAAAGCGCAGCAGGTCAGGCAGCATCCAAGGAGCAGGAGAATCGACATTTCGGGCATGAGCCTTTCTTCAGGACTCATGCCCGAAACGTCGATTCTCCTGCTCCTTGGATGCTGCCCGACCTGCTGCGCTTTTCCAGCAACACATTTCCAGCAATGACCTCACCAACCCAAGGAAACCCAAACACACAAATAGAAAGCGGGCTACACTACCATTGTTTCATCCGGAGGCTCACAGAAGATGTTACCTAGCATGGTGACGAAACGTCTGAAAACGAACCTTCCAGCTCAGCTAGCAAACCTAGATCCAGAATTTTTCCCTTCTAGAAAATTATCAACGTTATATTTTGTCTGTCGTGCTATTGCCCATTCACTCATTCTGAAGCCTCTGTGCATCCTCCTCGTTTTCTATTTATGTGTGGTCCTCTCAGAGGTTCAATATATATATAAATTGTTTGAGAACAAACCCACCAGCTAACCAAGCAAACCAACAACCTGATGTAGATCGTAAACAATTGGGTCTAAGCTGTGACCCTTCCACTTTGCCCCACTGGTCACAGCCTGCTAACCTGAGAATGATCCACGGTGGCTCAGTGGTTAGCACTGCTGCCTCACAGCACTAGGGACCCAGATTCGATCCCACCCTCAATCTGTGTGGAGTTTGCATATTTTCCATGCGTCTGCATGGGTTTCCTCTGGGTTTTCTGGTGTTCTCCCACAATCCAAAGATGTGCAGGTTAGGTGAATTGGCCATGCTAAACTAGCCATAGTGTTCAGGGATATATGTTTAGGTTAGGTGTATTAGTCAAGGAAAACATACAGTAATAGGGTGGGGGAACAGATCTGGGTGTGATACTCTTTGGAGGGTCATGTGGACTTGAGCCAAATAGCCTGTTTCCACACTGTAGAGATTCTGATTATATGATCCATGCATCTATACTTTCTGCTTTCTATATGTTAACCAATTCTCAATCCATATTTGCATGGCACCACAATCCCATATGCTTCAGTTTTGTTTACCACCATCCTGTATGGGACTTTATCAAAAGCCTTCCAAAAATCCAAAAAGCCTTTCACTGCATCCTTCTTACCAACTCTGTTGATAATGTACTCAAAAACCAGTGATCAGGTTCATAAACATTTTCCCTCCATGTTGACTCTGCCCCCAAGTTATTTTCTAAATATACAGTAATCACATCTGAATGTAAGTATACAAGATGACAAGAGACAGGAACAACAGCAAACATTGCAGCCCACCTAGCCTGCTCTGCCAGATATGATCTTGGTCTTCAACTCCAACGTCAACTCACCTTTCCCTCAAATTCCTGAAACACCATAAAATGTAACTATAGTGTTTCATATATATTCATAATGAAATATCTACAGTCCTTAGCGGTGAGAGATTCCACTGACATACAACCTTGTAAGTAAAGATATATTGCCTCATCTCAGTAATTAATGACCAATCCCCTGTCCTATGTCTGTGTCCCTGTGTTTTAGATACCCAACCAGCAGAGAGGTTCTCTCCTTTGTCAGGAGAGAAAATCCTGCACAATCAAGCATGTTTCAATGAGATCATCTTGATTGATTGGTTTATTGTTTTCACAGTGAAAAGTGTTGTTTTACATGTTACAAGGGCGGCACGGTGGCACAGTGGTTAGCACTGCTGCCTCACAGCGCCAGAGACCCGGGTTCAATTCCCACCTCGGGCGACTGACTGTGTGGAGTTTGCACGTTCTCCCTGTGTCTGCGTGGGTTTCCTCTGGGTGCTCCGGTTTCCTCCCACAGTCCAAAGATGTGCAGGGTCAGGTGAATTGGCCATGCTAAATTGCCCGTAGTGTTAGGTAAGGGGTAAATGTAGGGGAATGGGTGGGCTGCGCTTCGGCGGGTCGGTGTGGACTTGTTGGGCCGAAGGGCCTGTTTCCACACTGTAAGTCTAATCTAATCTAATCTAATAAGCAGATCAGGCCATACAAAGTGTATCAGAGTGCAGAATACAGTGTTACAGCCGCAAACAGATCACACTTAATATTTGAGGGGTCTGTACAAATGTCTGATAGAAGCAGGGAAGAAGCTGTTCTTGAACTGTTTATACGTGTATTCAGACTTTCATATCTTCTGCCCAACAGAAGAGTGTATAACTGAGGTGGGAGGGGTCTGTGATTGTGCTGGATGCTTTCCTGAAGCAGCAGGGTAATATAGATGGAGACATGGATGGGAGTCTGGTTTACATGATGGAATTGCATCTCTTATTCTTCTAAAATCCTGACAATATGACCCAATTTACTTAGCCACTCGTCAAAGGACAAGCCCTCGTCCCAAAGTTCAATCAAGTGAACTTTTGCTGAACTGCCCCCAATGCAAGTGTGTCCTTCCATTAATGTTCCAGGATTTTGACCCAGCAACAGTGCAATAACAATGATTATAGAGTCATAGAGATGTACAGGACGGAAACAGACCCTCCATCCAGTTCGTCCATGCCAACCAGATATCCTAAATTAATCCAGTCCCATTTGCCAACATTTGGCCCATATCCTTCTTCATCCTTTCTATTCACGTACCCATCCAGATGCTTTGTAAATGTTGCATTTGTACCAGCCTCCAACACTTCCTCTGCCAGCTCACTCAATGTACGCATCGCCCTCTGCATGAAAAAATTGCCCCTTTGGTCCCTTTTAAATCTTTCCCCTCTCACCTTAAACCCATGTCCTCTCGTTCTGGACTCACCCACCCCAGGGAAAAGATGGTGACTATTCACCCTATCCATGCCCCTCATGATTTTATAATTTGGAGATGCCGGTGTTGGATTGGGGTGTACAAAGTTAAAAATCACACAACACCAGGTTATAGTCCAACAGGTTTAATTGGAAGCACACTAGCTTTCGGAGCGACGCTCCTTCATCAGGTGATAGTGGAGGGCTCAATCCTAACACAGAATTTATAGCAAAAATTTAGTGTGAAATTATACATTGAAAAATTGATTGTCTGTTAAGCCTTTCATCTGTTAGAATACAGTGATAGTTTCACTTCTTTCATGTGTAAATCACAAAACCTTTTTTATAAAAAGTTGCATTCTCGGGTTAGCTATTAACAATGGTGATAGCTAGACAATATGTTGAAGGTGTTGGCCCCCTGTGTTCTCTGTCTATGCCATGATGTTTAGATTGATTCTAATCTAAAAAAAGTGAGATAGCGGAGTTTTACATAAATTCATGCAGTTTTTGAGCTGAGAGTTCTACATGAATGTATGCAGTTTTTGAGCAAAGTACAATGTAACCCTGCAAGTACAAATTCACCCCACAAAATATATGTGTGCATGTGGGTCTTTGTCTGTCTGTGTATGTCTGTCTGGGTTGGAGGTTGTGAGTGTGAGAAAGTGTGTGTGTGTGTGTGTGTGTCCCTGTAGTGAGTGCAGAATGTCTTAAATCTGTGAGGGGGAGAGTGTGGGTGTCTGTGTGCGCGTGTGTGTGTGTGTGTGTGTGTGTCCGTGTGTATGTGTGTATAGGAGTGCCTGTGTGTGTGTGTGTGTGTGTGTGTGTGTGTGTGTGTGTGTGTGTGTGTGTGTGTGTGTGTGTGTGTGTGTGTGTGTGTCTGTAGGAGTACCTGTGTGTGTATAGTGCAATGGTGGTCACCTCTAATGTGACATGAACCCAAGGTCCCAGTTGAGGCCCTCCCTATGTGTACCGAACTTCGCTATCAGCCTCTGCTCGGCCACTTTCCACTGCTGCCTGTCCCGAAGTCCACCTTGGAGGATGGTCACCCGAAGGTCCGAGGCTGAATGTCCTGGACCACTGAAGTGTTCCCCAACTGGGAGGGAGCCTTCCTGTCTGTTAATTGTTGTGCGGAGCCCATTCATTCATTGTTGTAGCCTTTGCTTGGTTTCCCCAATGTACCAAGCCTCCGGGCATCCTTGCCTGCAACGTATTATAAGATAGACAACGTTGGCTGAGTCACATGACTACCTGCCATGTACAAGGTGGGAGGTGTCCCCACGCGTAATGGTGGTATCTATGTCCACACTCTGACACGTCTTGCAGCGCCTACCGTGACAGGGTTGTATGGAGTTGTCCTGAGAGCCGGGCAGTTTGCTACGAACAACAATCTGTTTGAGGTTTGGCAATTGTTTAAAGGCAAGTAGTGGAGGTGTGGGGAAGGTCTTGGTGAGGTGCTCATCCTCATTGATAATGTGTTACAGGTCACGAAGAACATGGTGTAATTTTTCAGCCCCTGGGAAGTACTGAACAACGAAGGGTACCCTGCCAGTTGCAGCACATGTCTGTCTCCTGAGGAGGTCATTACGGTTCCTTGCTGTGGCACGTCGGAACTGGCGGTTGATGAGTTGAGCATCGTACCCCATTCTTGTGAGGGCATCCTTGAGTACTTCCAGGTGTCCATCATGTTCCTCCTCATCTGAGCAGATCCGGTGTACGCGTAGGGCTTGTCCATAGGGAATAGTTGTTTTAATATGTTTTGGGTGGAAGCTGGAGAAGTGTAGCATTGTGAGGTTGTCTGTGGGTTTGCGGTAGAGTGTGTTGCTGAGGTGTCCGTCCTTGATGGAGATGCATGTGTCCAAGAATGAGACAGACAGTCGAGAGTAGTCCATGGTGAGTTTGATGGTGGGATGAAACTTGTTGATGTCACTGTGTAGTTTTATCAGTGAATCCTTGCCGTGGGTCCAGAGGAAGAAAATGTCCTCAATGTACCTGGTGTACAATGTTGGTTGGAGATCCTGCACAGAGAAGAAGTCTTGTTTGAACCTGTGCATAAAAATGTTGGCATATTGGTGTGCTAATTTGGTCCCCATGGCTGTCCCGTGTGTCTGGATGAAGAACTGGTTGTCAAAGGTGAAGACATTATGATCGAGGATAAAGCGGATGAGTTGTAGGATGGTGTTTGGAGATTGGCAGTTGTTGGTGTTGAGCACTGAGGCTGTTGCCGCGATGCCATCATTGTGGGGGATGCTGGTGTAGAGTGCGGAAACGTCCATTGTGACGAGGAATGTTCCCGGTTTGACTGGTCTGTGGGTGCTAAGTTTCTGTAAGAAATCCGTAGTGTCGCAAATTTGTACTTGCAGGGTTACATTGTACTTTGCTCAAAAACTGCATGCATTCATATGGAACTCTGAGTTCAAAAATTGCATGAATTTATGTAAAACTCTGTTATCTCACTTTTTAGATTAGAATCAATCTAAACACCATGGCATAGACAGAGAACACAGGGGGCCAACACCTTCAACATATTGTCTAGCTATCACCATTGTTAACAGCTAACCCGAGAATGCAACTTTTTAAAAAAAAGGTTTTGTGATTTACACATGAAAGAAGTGAAACTATCACTGTATTCTAAGAGATGAAAGGCTTAACAATCAATTTTTCAATGCATAATTTCAGTTACATCACACTAAATTTTTGCTATAAATTCTGTGTTAGGATTGAGCCCTCCACTATCACGTGATTTTATAAACCTTTGTAAGGTTTCCCCTTAGCCTCCGAAGCTCCAGGGAAAACAGCCCCAGCCTATTCAACCTCTTCCTATAATTCAAACCTTCCGATCCTGGCAACATCCTTGTAAATAGCCATGTTTCCGTGCTACCAATCATAGGGTGTGGGCGGTGCTGACTGGGCCAGCATTTATTGCCCATCCCTCAGGTTGCCCTTGAGAATATGGGGGTGAGTTTCTTGAACCGCTACACTCCATGTGCTGTCAGTACATTGCCAATGCTCTTTTTTTAGATTAGATTACTTACAGTGTGGAAACAGGCCCTTCGGCCCAACAAGTCCACACCGCCCCGCCGAAGCGTAACCCACCCATACCCCTACATCTACACCTACCCCTTACCTAACACTACGGGCAATTTAGCATGGCCAATTCACCTGACCTGCACATTTTTTGGACCGTGGGAGGAAACCGGAGCACCCGGAGGAAACCCACGCAGACACGGGGAGAACGTGCAAACTCCACACAGTCAGTCGCCTGAGGCAGGAATTGAACCCGGATCTCCGGCGCTGTGAGGCAGCAGTGCTAACCACTGTGCCACCGTGCCGCCCACAAATGGAGGGAATTCCAGCATTTTGACCTCGGGGGGAAAAAAAACCTTGGGATTTTAGAAGAATAAGAGATGCTAGTCCATCATGACCCTGGGAACAGTAACATCTTTCCAAAACAGGATGATGTGTGTCGTGGAGGGGAACTTGCAGATGGTGATATTCCCATTTATCTGCTTCTTTTGTCTTTCAAGATGGAAGTGTCATGAGGAAGCAATGGTCTGGTGATTATATGGCTGCACTATTAATCTAGAGACTCCGCTAATGTTCTGGGGACCCAGGTTCGAATCCCACCAAGGCAGATAGCGGAATTTTGATTTAATTAACAATCAGGAATTGAAAATCTAATGAAGACCGTGAAACTGGTGTCAATTGTCGGAAAAACCCATCTGGTTCACTAATGTCCTGAGGGAAGGAAATTGCCACCCTTACCTATGTGATGGACTCTTCACTGCCTTCTGGGCAATTAGGAATAGGCAATAACTGCTAGCCTAGCCAGCAATGCCCAGATCCCATGAATGTATTTAAAAAAAGCTATCAGTAAGCATGACCACTGCATAGTCCTTGTGCACATTCATGAGGTGCTGTGGGCCAACAACAGCAGCAGAATTGTACGACAGCACAATCTGTAACCTCATGGCCTGGCATATCCCCCACTCATTACCATCAAGCCAGGGGATCAACCTTGGTTCAATGAAGAGTGCAGGAGGGCATGCCAGAAGCAGTACCATGCATACTTAAAAGATGAAGTGGCAATCTGGTGAAGCTACAGCACAGGACTATTTGTGTGCCAAACAGTATAAGCAGCAACTGATAGAGCTCAGTGATCCTACAAACTATGGATCAGATCTAAGCTCTGTAGTCCTGCTACATCCAGTCGTAAATGGTGGTGGACAATTAAACAACTCAGTTGAGGAATAGGGTCCATCAATATCCCATACCTTAAATACCTAAAAATATTGAGAATGTGGACCTCACTAAGACAGGGAGTAATTAAGATAAACGGTATAGATACATTTGAGGGAAAACCTGATTACAAGCAGCAGGGGCTAAGGGAACACAGGTTTAAGACAAAAAAGGATGAGAAACTCCATGAGTTGGTTGAGTCCAATGGCCTTCTGTCCTCCATCCATATGGTATGTCCTATGAAATCTGTAAGCATGGGCCAGACTTTCCAAATGAATGAATGACTTGTGTTAGTGTCCCATGCACAGTGAAGAGTTGCAGCTTTCCCATGCCATCTTGGGTACGAAGGTACCTAGGATACTTAGGAAACAAAAAAAAATTAGAAGAGTCGCTGTATACCCATAACTGTGTCACCAAATACCAGACTAATGCCATTTACAAGTTCGCTGATAATACCACCATAGTCGGTTGAATCTCAGATGGCGACGAAACAGACTACAGCTGGGAGGTGGAAGACCCAGTCCAGCATTATAAGTCATAGGAATAAATAAGAAAAATAATGAAGCAAAAAGTTTAGAATATCAGCCTTTCTGTCTCAGTTCATACCGGCACCTGGCCTCAAGGGACACCTCCACCTCCACTGCTGCCTGCGCCAGACCCACTAACTTTGGGGTCACCCCATGTGTGGTGCCATCTCTTCAACTCTGGGCCCACTTTGCTGATGTTGCTGAACCCACAGTTGACCCACAGCCAAGAGTCTCTGGCTCCACTGCCAGGCCGTCGCCAGACCAAGAAGCCCACTTCGGCTACAGGTGTTGCCTTGTTGGTGTTGCCATCTCGAAGAGTTTGGAACACCACCGTACCCAATCACTGGAGGAGGAGCTTTGCTGGCAGTCCTGAACATCGGGAGAACAACCTCGCTGCTTTGGCCATAGGTCTCAATTGCCAGAGACCATCCTTGCTGCAGCTGGCCTCCAATCGCTGGGAGACCTTCCTCAGGTCACCCCTCAGCTGCCACCGAATCTGATGGCCAGGAGACCATCCTCGCTGCCCTCTGCCTCATATCCCTGGGAAAAATCACATCCGCCACTTCGCATGTGGCCTGCTCTCACTGCCACACCCCAATGCTGCCGACAAACCCAGCATAAAAAGGAAGAAAAGACTAAAGGAAAATAAAGCAAAAGAAAATACCAGAAGCAAAAGTAAAACAAAGGAGGAAAGCAGATGGGAATGAATGATCCCCAGACAAGAGCCTACACACAGCCCTGTTCCTCTGCCACTGTTTTGCACTGATTTTTCCAATTGCTGTCATTTTAGTTCTCAACCTTGGTCCCACTATAACCTTTCTGTTCTTAGTCTCCTGTATATGTTCCTATGAAACTCATTGCAAGCTTCAAGAACAGTGTCTTAACTCGTGATTATGCACTTGTTAGTCATGCAGCATGACTCAATGACTACCGCCCAGTGGCCCGAACATCGGTAGTCATGAAATGCTTTGAAAGGCTGGTCATGGTATTAATCAACTTCAGCCTCCCCACTATTCTTGACCCACTGCAATTTGCCTATTGGACCAACCAATCCACGTCAGATGCCATATCACTTGCCATTGGCTCTCCCTAAAACATCTTGACACCAAGAACAGCTATGTAAGAATCCTACAGTTCAGCCTTCAACACTATTATCCCCTCGAGACCGATTACTAAACTTAGTGATCTCGGGCTAAGCTCCAGTCTCTGCAACTGGATCCTCAGTTTCCTGAACCACAGGCAACAATCAATGAAGATTGAGGACAATATTCATCCTCACTAACACTCAACACTTGAACCCCCCCAAGGGTGCATACTCAGCCCCCTGCTGTACTCACAGAATACCCATGACTTCGTCGCTAAGTACCAGACTAATGCCATTTTCAAGTTCGGTGATGACCGTAGTTGGTCGAATCTCAGATGGCAATGAAACAGGCTACAGACAGGAGGTGGAAAACCTGGAAGAATGGTGCACTGAGAACAATCTAGCTCTCAATGTCAGCAAAACCAAGGAACTTATTATTGATTTTCGGTGGGATGTTACTCATGCCCCCCTACACATTAACAGTACAGAGGTGGAACAAGTGGAGAGCATCAAGCTTCTGGGAGTGATCATCCACAACAAGCTTTCTCGGACTCTTCACGTGGACGAACTGGTTACAAAAACCCAATTGAGGAAATTTGGCATGACAGTGAATATTCTTGCCAACTTTTATAGGTGTGCCATGGAGACCATTCTGTCTGAACGTATCACTACCTGGTAATGGCAACTGTACCATTCAAGATTGGAGATGGTTACAGAGAGGGGTGAACTCAGCCCAGACAATCACAAAGGCTAACCTCCCATCTATAGAATCCATCCACCAGACCGCTGTCAAGGAAAGGCCGCCAGCATTCTCAAAGATCCATCCCACCCTGGCAATGTTTTTCTACGATCTCTACCATCAGGGAGAAGGTACAGAAGCCTGAACACATGCACCAGCCAATTTCAAAACAGTTTCTACCCTACTGTTGTTAGAATACTGAATGGACTCAAACCCTTGACATTCGCCTGTGCCTGTGTTTTTGTTTTTATGCGCTGATTATCTATTATTTACTTATCTATGCTACTTAACTCTGTGATCTGCCTGTATTGCTTGCAAGACAAAGCTTTTCACTGTGCCTCAGTACATGTGACAATAAATTCAATTCAATTCAATTCAAGAGAGCTAGATGTGAGATGTTAGAGTTTACTCAGAGTTGTTAGGATTTGGAATGCCCTGCCTGGGAGAGTGGTAGAGGTGGATTGCATTGGAGATTTCAAAGTAGAGCTGGATATATATTAGAATGGGACGAAGTTAGAGGGCTACGGAGATCGGGATGGAGAGTGGGACTAGCTGGGTAGCTCTTTTGGAGATAGTACAGACACGATGGGCATCCTTCTGTAGTGTAGAGTCATAGAGATGTACAGCATGTAAAAGACCCTTCAATCCAACTTGTCTATGCCACCCAAATATCCTAACCTAATCTAGTCCCATTTGCCAGCACTTGGCCAATACCCCTCTAAACCTTTCCTATTCATATACCCATCCAGATACCTTTTAAATGCTGTAATTGTACCAGCCTCCACCATTTCCTCTGGCAATTAATTCCATACATGCCTTTCCAAACTGCATTTATCTAAATTAAACTCTATCTACAACTCCACGGCTCACTGGCCCATCTGATCAACATCCCATTGTACTATGAGGTAACCTTCTTCACTGTCCACTACATCTCCAATTTTGGTGGGAAAAAGGCTGCCCCTTAGGTCCCCTTTATATCTTTCCCCTCTCATCCTAAACCTAAGCCCTCTAGTTATGGTTTCTCCCCATCCCAGGGAAAAGACCTTGTCTATTTATCCTATCTATGCCCTTCATGATTTTAGAAACCTCAATAAGGTCACCCCTCAGCTTCTGATGCTCCAAGGAAAACAGCTCCAGCCTGTTCAGCCTCTCCCTATAGTTCAAATCCTCCAAGCCTGGCAACATTCTTGTAAATATTATCTGTACCCTTTCAATTTTCACAACATCGTTCCGGTAGGAAGGAGACCAGAACTGCATGCAATATTCCAACGTGGCCTAACCAATGTCCTGTACAGCTGCAACATGATCTCACAACTCCTAAGTTGTTCAGGGATGTGTAGGTTAGCTGCCTTAGTCAGGGGTAAATATAGGGTAGTGGGAATGAGTCTGGGTGGGTTACTCTTCGGAGTGTTGGTGTGTACTTGTTGGTACAAAGGGCCTGTTTCCACACTGTAAGGATTCAATGAGACTTCTGTGATATACGCAATGCTCTGACCAATAAAGGAAAGCATACCAAACGCCTTGTTCACTATCCTGTCTACCTGTAAATCTATTTTCAAGGAAATATGAACCTGCACTCTAAAGTGTCTTTGTTCAGCAACACTCCTCAGGACCTTACCATTAAGTGTATAAGTCCTGCTCTGATTTGCCTTTCCAAACTGCATTTATCTAAATTAAACTCTATCTGCCACTCCACGGCCCATTGGCCCATCTGATCAACATCCCATTGTACTATGAGGTAACCTTCTTCACTGTCCACTTCACCTCCAATTTTGGTGTCATCTGCAAACTTACTAACTATACCTCCTATGTTCGCATCCAAATCATTTATATAAATGATGAAAAATCGTGGACTCAGCACTGATCCTTGTGGCACTCCACTGGTCCCAGGCCTCCAGTCTGAAAAGCAATCCTCCATCACCACCCTCTGTCATCTACTTCTGAGCCAGTTCTGTATCCAAACAGCTAGTTCTCCATGTATTCCATGAGTTTCCCATGAGGAACCTTGTCAAGCGCCTTACTGAAGTCCAGATAGATCACATCTACTGCTCTGTTCTGCTTTTTCTTTCAACACTAGTTTTTATTTTTCTCTTCCTTCTATTTTAATTCCTTTAATTTATATTTGGATGACAGCTATCCCATTCAACCCTCTTCTTGACAAATCTTTTGTTTGTTTATTTATCCTATTACGACTCCCTTTGGCTTTGTACCGCGAAACCTGTAGTTATTTAATCTGTACTACCCTCCAAGTTATTGCAGACCCACCCTTATGTTCCCACCCATACCTTTCCACCTTTTCCATCACCTTAAAACTATTTTGAATTTTCCTCAGTTTTGCTGAAAGGCCATAGTTTTGAAAAATTTCTCCGTCCCAGCTGCTGCCAAGCTTGTTTAGTAATTTTATTTCAGATTTCACAAATCCAGTGTTAACCTTTCGAACAGTAGTCCAGAGACATAAATCACTGCAAGTTATGACGCAAGGGAATAAGAATATTAAAAAGTTTAAGTCAGCAGTGGGCTGAGGTGCACTTCTCATGGGTGTAACTGAAAAGCAGAGAAGTGATATTATATTTGTATTGAACCTTGATGAAACTGCACTAAGCTGCAAATGGTTCTGATTTACCTACAGTAAGGAACAGCGAAGGACTGGAGAAGATGCAAAAACTGTTTTACTTATCATGGAAGATTTAATGAGAACAATACAAAAGGCAGAAGAAAAGGGAATCTAGTAGCGGTATTTAAGATTATTAAATAGATTGCAACAATTCAAGAAGGCAATTCAGTAGCACCTTATCGAGTAATTAGGAATGGGCAATAAATGTTGTTCTAGCTAGTGATATCCAGATCCCTCAAATGCTTTGATATATTTAATTTTAGCATATGAGGGAGGAGTGAAAGGAAGGGAGAGTGGGTGACAGCCAGTTTGGAACATAAATACATGTATTGACAGGTGGCCTAAAGGGCTTGTTCCTGTTCTGCATGTCCAGTATAAGAATACAAACTGCTTCCATGCTGTCCAAACCAATACCAACAATCACTGCTGCTAACTGCCTTGGATAGCACATAAGCATTAAAGGTGGAGAGGTTTAGAAAGGGAACCTGTGGAGAATTCAGAGCCTTAACTGCCAATGGTGACATGAAAGAGGCACAAAATGTACAAGGCCAAAATCCGAGCATTGCAAAGTTTGTGAGGAGTGGTGATATGAATGGGGTTTATTACAGAGGTGGGGCAGAGGCTGTGTATAGGTGTAATGTGTTTATTTATCACAGGAGAAATCCTATAGCCTCTATGGTTGCTATTACAGCTGGAGTTGGTGGGTATGAACAAAGATCTGATATTTTGAATAGAGAACAATTGTTGGATGCACTCTTGGGCCGTGTTCTTCTTGACAGAAACTTTCTGCAAAAACAAAGGTTAACTGTTATCCATGTGGAGTTGGACTGTGTCTGCTTGTGGTTGATTAGGCATTTTAAGAAGTTAATACTTTGTTGATACTTCATTTCACTTTCACTTTCCTTATTTGGCTATCTTTTAAAAAAAAACCTCTAGCTCAGAAATGAGAACTGCAAACTCACTGGCTCTTTTGTTCCAGGCTCTGCTAAGTTGGTGCCCCTTGTTTCTGGTTTGCTGGATTCCAGACAGTTTGATCGTGCGGTCGAAGGGAGCAGAACTGTAATTAGAGTATAATAGGCTGTGAAGTCTCCATCCTGTGTCCATTTATCAGTAGCTAAATAGTCTTGTGGTAGTGTTCCCTCTGAGCCAGAAGCTCTGTATTTGAGTCCTGTTCTGAGGAAACTGTTCATAAAATGGCTAAACAGAGTTTCAAACTGTAAAACCTACCAACGTGCACCATTGGGAGGCAGTAAGAATGGGAGAGATTTCTGGTCAGCCATGTACTGGATAGAAAAATGGAGCGTATTCCATCACTGACTGTGGGTAACAATATACACGTAAAAGCGTAAGTCGTAACAGCAGCCTGTGGAAACCTATCACCACCATTACTGTCTGTTGTGGCATAGTTCTGGGATACAACACTCGCGGGTATCTGCCATTATATAAGAATGATATTCCGTATTGGTGAGTACAGGTTTGTTCCTTTTTTCTTCTGGGATACTAATCTAATGCTTTATTACAGTATGGTAAACCCATACCCTCATGTAACATTGTAGAACTGCTTAGTCCCTTTCTGTCACTGTATTACATAGGGGTACAGTACTGTTGGATAGAGATCTGTTACTGCACAACACTGAGAATAGTACTTGGTGGGGGGGAATCAGGTAAGCCAATATAGCCCACGTGCAATACCAGTGGATAGAGATCTGTCACGATACAGTGCTGATGAATACAGATCTTTATTGTATAACACTTGGTACAGCACTGGTGGATATAGTTCAATCACTGTATAACTCATAGCACGGTACTGCTGGGGACAGGCCTGTCTGTTTGACATGGTACAGTATTGGCAGTCCATGAAGATATCACACTTGGATATAGTGCTGGTACGTAGAAGTCTTTCACCATGTAACACCAGGGCACAGAACCAGTGGATACAGGTCTGAGAATGTATAACGGTCAGTACAGTATGCTGGGTATAGGTCTGTCACTAAATAACACTGGGAAGCAATACTAATGGAGACACATCTGTTGCTATGTAATATGGGGTACACCACTGTTGAGAACTGATCTGTTGTTGATCTGTGTAACTCTGGGGTGCACTACTGGTGTATACAGGTTTGTCACTGTATACTAATTGGGTATAGGTCTGTCACTACATAACACTGGGATGCAGTACTACTGGGTGTAGATTAGTTGCTGTTACTCTAAGACACTTGGGTACAGTACTGATAGCTACAGGTCAGTCACTGTATAACACGGGAGTACTGTACTGATGGATACAGTTCTGAGACCGTGCAACACTAGAGTAAAATACTGGTGGATGCAGCTCAGTTATTGCATAACACTGACATACAGAACTGGTGGATACAGGTCTGTCGTTGTGTAACATTAGGATGCAGTGCTGCTGGGGGCAGGTTTACCATTGTATAACAGGATACAGTATTGATCAGCACATGCTGATATACAGTTATAGCATGGGGACACAGTACTCTTAAGAATAGATGTGTTGCTGTATAACATGGGTACAGTACTGTTGGGAACAGCCATAAAAGTAAGACACTACTGAACTCCCTTCAGGCTCTCTGCCTGTATTCCTGATGAAGGGCTTTTGCCCAAAACATCAATTTTACTGCTCCTCGAATACTGCCTGAACTGCTATGCTCTTCCAGCACCACTAATCCAGAATATAGTACTGGTGAGACAGCTGTTACTGTAAGAGTCTGGGATACAATACTGATAGAGATAGCTGTTACTATAAGGCATTGGGATACATTAGTGTGGATAGCTGTTACTGTGAGGCACAGGTACAATTTGGATGTTTTGCTGAGAATGTTTATATGGGACAAATTGAGCTGTTAAATGAGTATCACACATTAAGCATGCTGCAATATTAATGGACGTTGAATTGTAATTTTTACTGTAATGTATATTCCTTAAATAGATCTGATGACAACACTGGGTTCCTGAGGGTTCTGCGCAACTGCCTTTCCCATTTTATTCTGAATATAATGGATCTTGTGACAGTCTGAAGGGTCAACATGTGATCCCTTGCTATCTAACTGAAGGGCAGAGTCCTCGCTGATACAGCAGTTGCAAGTGCTGAAGCTGGAAGAATCACTGGCTGTAGGATTTGCTGATCTTTGTGAGATAATGGTCTTCACTTACAGTCTACTGTAGAGTACTTATAACCATAATTTCCTTCTAAATTGGTTGTTGATTGTTTATCCATAATTTCCCCCCAAGATTTTGCTTGAGTAACCTGACTAATGCAATAGCAACAATGAGGGTTGACATTTGAACTCCCGACTATATAATTCTGATAGATTATGTCTCATTGTGACACTGATTACCCAACAATTCTCAGTGGAACATTCTGACACACTCCATTTTATAACATTCTCTCGAGTACTCCACAGCCCTTGCTGTGGAAGGAAGAATGGCAAATGGAATTCAATCCAGGAAATGTGAGGCAAAGAGAAGGGGAGGGCAAAGGAGTTAAGGGAATACCCAAAGAATAGGAAGATACGGAGAAATACTGACGAGCCTTAGAGAGAATGCATGCCGGATGTTAGCAAGACAAGTAAATAAGGTGGTTTGGAAGGAAAGGCAGGATACCTTTATTGGCTAAGGAAGGTATGAAGTATAAGAGCAGGGACTTTACAGGCAACTGTATAAAATACAAGACCACAATTAGAGGAAATTGTTCACTTCTCATTGCATTACAGGAAGGATGTGATTGTACTGAAAAGGGCTCAGAGGAATTTTATGAGAATGGACACTTCTTGTTCTGAGGAAAGATTGGATAACATGGGATTTGTTTCCTTCTGAACAGAGGAAGATGAAGGGAGGTTTAATAGATGTTTATAAGTTGAGGTGGGACTTCCTTAGAGTAAACATTTTAAATTGTTTATGGAATGTAAGCATCACTGGGCAGGACAGCATTAATTGCTCATTACTTTTTGCCCAGAGGGCAGTTCTGAATCAACTGTATTGCTGTGGGTCTGGAGTCACATGTAGGCCTGACCAAGAAAGGATGGAAGATTTTGTCCCTTAAAGGACTTTAGTGAACCAGATAGGCTTTTACAACCATCCATCGTGATTCCATGGTCATTTATTAACTAACATTTTATTGAATTGAATTTTCACTTCTGCCATGGTGGGATTCAAACCCTATTTCCCCAGAACATGAATCTGGTGTTCTGAATCACTAGTCCAGTGATATTACCAATATGCCACCACTTCCACTAAAGATAGGAAAGGCAGCAAATGAGCTGAGATAAGGCAAAATTGGGCAAGCTGAAAGGTTAAAATCAGGAGCTTTAGTGATGGTATACATATGAAGTGGGAGGCTTATCTCCAGATCAAATATAATACAGAGAACAGTCTGGGTTAGTCATGAACTGGTAGGAGAGGGGTAGAGTTGTTTGTTAGGGAATTAAGTCTGGACTGTGGACAGGAAAACAATAGCTGTAGTATATAAAATGAAGGCATTCCTTGCTTATTTCATAAAATTTGGGAAAAGTGGTTGAATCAGGAGAGTTGATGGAGAGGTCAAATCGGTATCATCAGTGTACGTATGAAAACTGAAGAGTAGGACTAGGATAGATAATAAAACCATAAGACCCAGAAGAAGTTGTCAGCCATTCAGCCTGGTCTGATAATCCTCAACTCCATGTTCTGCCTTTTCCCTAAAACCCTTGATTCCTTGATTCCCTTACCTACTGAAGATAGACAATAGACAATCGATGCAGGAGTAGGCCATTCTGCCCTTCGAGCCTGCACCACCGTTCATTATGATCATGGCTGATCCTGTTCCTGCCTTATTTCCATAACCCTTGATTCCACTATCCTTGAGAGCTTTATCCAACTCTTTCTTAAACGAATCCAGAGACTGGGCCTCCACTGCCTTCTGGGGCAGAGCATTCCACACACAGCCTTGAATATACTGAGATAGATAACTTCATAACCCCGCCTGTACAGCTCTCTGCAGTAAAGAATTCGATAGATTCACTCTCCTCTGAGAGAAAATATTCTTCCTCACCTCTGTCTTGAAAGAGCAGCCCTTTTTCTGCGATTGTGCTTTCTGGTCCTAGACTCTTCCACAAAAGGAAACAATCTTTCTGCTTTGATCCTGTTAAGTCATCTAGAGTCATACAGCATGGAAACAGACCCCTAAGTCCAACTTGTGCACACCGACCAAGTTTCCCAAACTAAACTAGTCCCACTTGCCTGCATTTGGCTCATATCCCTCTAAACCTATTCATGTATCTATCCAAATGTCTTTCAACTATTGTAAATGTACCTGCATCTACAACTTCCTCTGGCAGTTCATTCCACATGTGAATCACCCTCTGTGTGAAAAGGTTGCCCCTCAGGTCCCTTTTGCACAATCTCGTCTCACCTTAAAAATATGCCCCCTATTTTGACCCCCCCCCCGACCCTTGGAAAAAGACATTTGCTATTCACCTTATCTATGCCCCTCACAATTTTATAAACCTCTATAAGGTCACCCCCAACCTTCTACACTAACCTTTGATCCCAGCGTAACATTATAATTCAAACCCTTCAACCTGCCAACGCTCTGGTAAATCTTTTCTGAACTCTCTCCAATTTAAGAACATCCTTCCTATAGCAGGGTGACCAGAACTGTACACACAACTCCAGAAGAGGCCTCAACAACATCCTATATAATCTCAATATGAAGTCCCAACTCATATAGTCAATAGTCTGAGCAGTGAATCTTGTAGGTTTCATTTTTCTTGCACTTTGGAGAAAAGAACACAGGCATGGACTATTTTCTAAACAGTGAGAAAATTCATAAAGCCAAAGTACAAAGGGATCTCAGAGTGCTAGTACAGGATTCTCTAAAGGTTGATTTGCAGGTTGAATCCGTGGTTAAGAATGCAAATGTAATGTTTTCATTTACCTCAAGAGGGTTGGAATGTAAAACCAGTGATGCGCTACTGAGACTTTATAAAGCTCTGGTTAGGCCCCATTTAGAATATTGGGTCCCCAGTTTTGGGCCCCACATCTCAGGAATGACATACTGGCACTGGAGCATGTCCAGCGGAGATTCACACGGATGTAGACTTAACATACAATGAACAGCTGAGGATCCTGGATTGTATTCATTAGAGTTTAGAAGATTGAGGGAAGATCTAATAGAAACTTACAAGATAATCCCAGGCTTAAAAAGGGTGGACGCTGGGAAATTGTTTCCGTCAGACAGGGATACTAGGACCCATGGGCATAGCCTTAGATTTCGATGGGGTCAATTTAGAACAGAAATGAGGAAGCATTTCTTCAACCAGAGAGTGATGGGCCTGTGGAATTCATTGCCACAGAGCACAGTGGAGGTCATGGTATTAAATATCTTCATTGCAGAGATTAATAAATTCTTAATTTCGCAGGAAATTAGGGGATATGGGGAGAGTGTGAGTAAGTGGCGTTGAAATGCCCATCAGCCATGATTAAATGGTGATGTGGACTCAATGGACCGAATGCCTTCCTTCCACTCCTATTTCTTATGGTCTTGTGGTCTTAAACTCCAAGTACAGGCCCAGTCTACTCAACTTCTCCTGACAAGACAGTCCCTCCCGACCTGAATCTTGGGACTGCCTCCTATGCCAGTCTTTTTTTTTCCCTAGAAAAGAGACCCAAATCTGTCCACAACATTCTAGCCATGGTCTGACTAATTCCTAATATAATTTTATTTTCCATTCCCTTTGAAAAAATGCTAACATTCCATTTATCTTCCCTATTACCTGCTGAACCTGTATGCTAACTTTTATGCAGGAAGATTCCCAAATTCTTCTGTTCCATACTTTCTGCAGTACTTCTTTTTTTAAATAATACTCAGCTCCTCTATTTTTCCTGTCAAAGCTCATTGCCTCACAATTTTACCACATTCTTTCCATCTATGCCCACTCAATTAACCTTCTGTATCCTTTGCAGACTGTGTCATCCTCAATCAGTTGCCTTCCCACCTGCTTTTGTGTTGTCCACAAATATGACCTGAATACATTCATTTTCTAAGTCATTGCTAGATGTTGTAAATAACTGTAGACGTAGCACGGCGCCAACTATTGATTCTTGGGGGTTCAGCAGAGTTAACAGTGTAGGAGCAGATAGAGAAACCATTACGAATGATTTCTAGTTGTAATGATATAAGATTGAGAGCAGTCCCAGCTGGGTGGATTACAGTGGAAAGGGTTAGAGGAGAATAGTGTTATCACCATGTCAAAAGCTGCAGACAGGTCAAGAAGATTGAGAAAGGAAGGTTTATCTTTCTCATAGTCTGTCAGAATATCATTTATGAATTTGGTGAGAGTTAGCACCCTACTCAGGTGATAACAAGAACATATGAAATAGAAAAGGTAAAAACAATGACTGCAGATGCTGGAAAGCAAATACTGGACGAGTGGTGCTGGAAGAGCACAGCAGTTCAGGCAGCATCCAACAAGCAGCGAAATCGACGTTTCGGGCAAAAGCCCTTCATCAGGAATAAAGGCAGTGAGCCTGAAGCATGGAGAGATAAGCTAGAGGGGGGGGGTGGAGGGGTGGGGGTGGGGGTGGGGGAGCCTTCCACATCCATCAAAGTTTTACCTGTACATCCACTAATATCATTTATTGTATCCGTTGCTCCCGATGTGGTCTCCTCTACATTGGGGAGACTGGGCGCCTCCTAACAGAGCGCTTTAGGGAACATCTCCGAGACACCCGCACCAATCAACCAAACCGTCCTGTGCCCCAACATTTCAACTCCCCCTCCCACTCTGCCGAGGACATGGAGGTCCTGGGCCTCCTTCACCGCCGCTCCCTCACCACCAGACGCCTGGAGGAAGAACGCCTCATCTTCCGCCTCGGAACACTTCAACCACAGGGCATCAATGTGGACTTCAACAGCTTCCTCATTTCCCCTTCCCCCACCTCATCCTAGTTTCAAACTTCCAGCTCAGCACTGTCTCCTTGACTTGTCCGGACTTGTCTGACCTGCCTATCTCCTTTTCCACCTATCCACTCCACCCTCTCCTCCTTGACCTATCACCTTCATCCCCTCCCCCACTCACCCATTGTACTCTATGCTACTTTCTCCCCACCCCCACCCTCCTCTAGCTTATCTCTCCATGCTTCAGGCTCACTGCCTTTATTCCTGATGAAGGGCTTTTGCCCGAAACGTCGATTTCGCTGCTCGTTGGATGCTGCCTGAACTGCTGTGCTCTTCCAGCACCAATAGTCCAGTATATGAAATAGAAGCCTTAATAGGAAATGTGGTGTCTCTAGCCTATATGCCATCCTATAACACCATGTTGATCTGCCCCAGGCCTTAACTCTTCTTTTGTGTAATTCTACAAAACACTCAGTTCCTCAAAATTTCAAACATCTATCTTCCTTCCAAATACTTTGTGATCTAGCATCCACATTGATTTGAAGTTTGGAGGATTTAAATGTGGAGCGATACTGGTGCCCCACACTCTGCACTTGACACGGATCTATCTCACACCACCACGTAACACTCTGAAATACTCCGTATCACTCACTGAAAAACTGATATACCCAGGTCTTTCACTGTAAAATGCTAGTGTCAAAGCTACAACACAGGACTACTTGCGTGCCAAACAGCATAAGTAGCAAGGAATAAACATAGCCAAGTGATTTCACAAGCAACGGATCAGATCTAAGCTCTGCAGTCCTATCACATCCAATCGTGTATGGTGGTAGATAGTTAAACAACTCACTGGAGGAGGAGAAGGAACCACAAAATTCTCATCCTTAAAAATGGGTGAGTCAATATATTCAGTGGAAAACACGAGGCCAGACTATTCCTAACAATCTTCAGCCAGAAGTGCTGAGTGGATAATCCATTTCAGCCTCTTCCAGAGGTACCCAGCAACACAGATCCCAGTCTTCAATCAATTCAATTCACTCCGTAGGATATCAAGCAAATGCAAAGGCTTTGGGCGCTGACAATATCCAGTAATAGGGTGGTATGGTGGCTCAGTGGTTAGTACTGCTGCCTCACAGCACCAGGGTCCCAGGTTCAATTCCAGCCTCGGGTGACTGCGTGTGTGGAGTTTGCACATTCTCCCCATGTCTGTGTGAGTTTCCTCCAGGTACTCCGGTTTCCTCCCACAGTCCAAAGATCTGCAGGCCAGGTGAATTGGCCATGTTAAATTGCCCACAGTGTTAGGTGCATTAATTAGTCAGAGGGAAATGGGTCTGGGTGGGTTACTCTTCAGAGGGTCGGTGTGGACTTGTTGGGCCGAAGGGCCTGTTTCCACACTGTAGGGAATCTAATCTAATTGTAGGACAGAAGATTTTGATCCAGAGCTTGATGCACCCCTAGCCAAGCTGTTGCTTTATCTACCTGACAATATGGAAAATTGCCCAGGTATGTCTTACACATAAAAAGCAGGATAAATCCAACCTAGCTAACCACACCCCACCCCCCCAGTTAGTCGACTCTTGATCATCAGTAAAGTGATTGAAGGTGTCATCAACAGTGCTATCAAGGAGTACCTTCTCAGGAATAACCTGGGCAGTGATGCCCCGGTTGGGTTCCACCAGGGCCACTCAGCTCCTGACCTCATTACAGCCTTGGTTCAAACATGCACAAAAGAGCTGAACTCCAGAGGTGAGGTGAGAGTGGTTCCCTTACATAAAGGGTACATTCGAACAGATGTGGTATCATGGAGCCCTGGCAAAATTGGAGAAATCAGAGGAAATCTCTTGCTGCATGGAGTTATACCTGGCACAAAAAAGATAATTGTGGTTGTTGGAGGTCAGTTATTTCTGCTACAGGACATTTCTAGGGAGTTCCTCAAGGTAGATATTTTCTTACCAGCTTGTTCAGAGATGTTATTATACACCTCTGGAGCAGATGGGGCTTGACAGGCCTTCTGGCTCAAAGACACAGACACTACCACTGCATCACAAGAGCCCCAGTTGCTAAGGTAGTGTCCAAGGCCCAGCAGTCTTCATCTGCTTCTCTATATCATCAACATGCAATCGTTGCTGCACAATGTTCAAGTTCCATGATTGAGCTGAAAAGTAGCAAGTAACATTTGCACAATACAAGGGCCAGGCAATGATGATCTCCAGCAAGAGACAATCTAACCATTGCCGTTGACATTCAGTACTGTTCCTAGCACTGAATCCCCACTATTGATATCCAGTGGATTTTCATTGACCAGACACTGAACTGAACTAGCCATTAATAAACAGTGGTTACAAGAGCAGGTCAGAGGATAGGAATCCTACAGTGAATAACTCACCTCCTAATTCCCCAAAACCTGTCCACCACGTACAAGGTACAAGTCAGGAGTGAGTTGGAATGCTCCCCATTTGCCTGGATGAGTGCAGCTCCAACAGCACTGAAGAAGCTTGTTGATACCATCCAGGACAAAGCTGTCTGCTTTATTAATGCTACACACAGAATTTCACTTCCCCATACTACCTACTCAAGATACTACAAGATGCACTGCAGAATTCACCAAGGGTCTTTTTGACAGCACCTTCAAAACCCACAACCATGACCATCCAGAAAGATGGAAACATGGGAACATCACTTAACAGCTTGACTTGGAAATATATTGTTGTTCGTTAACAGTTTTGGGTCAAAATCCTGGAACTCGTTTCCTAAAAGATTGTGGATGTCTATACATAAAGTAGACTGCAGTAGTTCAAGAAGGTAAATTACCATCACTTTCTCAAGGGCATCAAAAGATGGGCAATAAATGCTGGCCCGAGCAGTATTGCCTAGATTCCATGAATGAATTGAGAGGCTGAGAGGAGGTCTGATAGAGGGGCGTGGCTGGGTGCTTAGGACGGCCTTTTTTTCATTACTAGAAGGGTTAATAACTAGGGAGCACCAACTTAAGGTAAAGGTCAGAAAGCTAAGGGTGGAGTTGAGAATTTTGTTTTCAACTAGAGCGTGGAGTGAGTCTGCTACTCACTGCTGGAAAGGATGACTGAATCAGAAATTTTCAAGTCTCCATCAGTGAAAGTGCAGAAGAGGAAGAAGATAGATTTTCTTTTAAGGAAATGAGGGGTGTTTCTCTTTTGATCAGACCAGACGAAGGATGGAGGGGACATCAGACAGAGGTTTTAATTGGCAGGAGGGTCAATAACCACAGCAAACAGATTTCAGATAGCTGATAGAAGAACCAGAGGGGAAACAAGAAGTGTAGGATGAAATGTTTCATATAAATTAGGAGCAGATCTGCTCAAACCTTCACCACCATTTAATAAGATCAAAGCTGATGTGATTGTAGCCTAAAATCAATTGTCCCATTTACCCTTGGCAATGCCCTTATTTAACAACATCTCCCTCTTCTCAGTAATATACGAGTTCTGTTCCATTGATCAACAATCAAGAAAGTCCAGGCAGGCAAAAACGGAGTTATTATTAATATTATGGTCATCTCGTTCTATTCCCTGGAATAATGTACAGTGCAGACCATGTATTATAACACACAATTTATAACCATTTTGTATCCTTTATGGCCCTATTATAGCACATGCATATGTCCCAGAAACTACAATGAAGTAAGCATTGTAATGAGACAGATATTCTAGAATACTAGCACAAAGTTGAACAAAAATTACTTGAATAAGATCAGACATTATGACTGTCCAGAAAGACAGGTTAAAATATAAGATTACTATGTTTAGCCCTGACGTAGCACTAACCAGGAGGAACATTCTGTCTTCCCTCTACAGCCTGGAAGTGTCTCCTATGGTAGAAACCAATTCAAATGCTCCCTCGTTCTTTCCTTGCTTACCATTGCATCCTCCTCTTCCAGTTCCTCCTCCGCCTCTTCTTCGTCATTCTCTTCATACTTCGACCAATCCTGGCTCACCAGATTGCGCAACTAACACTAACCTTTTCACAACTGCTGAGGAAGCCCCTGTGTCATCCTCAAAGCCAACTACCAATCCTTTCTTCAATGCCCTACAGAGTAACCCTTTCTTTGAGGATCTCTTAGCTGATCAGATATTAAAGTCTCCTCCATTCACATCCTGTTTCTCTAGTTTAAACTTTGAGTCTCAAGGTGTACCTGATGTGTCAGTTCCCTCCTCAAGTACAGCCGATTCCAGTGAAAGCGGTTTGTTTGACTTGGCAAAATCTATTGCCAACGAAGAAGTTGCTGCCAGCCCACTTCCTGCCCCAGCTTCTACAATGACCAGAGAAAGTACAAGCTCCTTCCAAAGGCTAGAGACTTCGGATCCATTGGTCAACTCAGATTCAGCCATGTGGTCAGCTGTCTTCCCTGTACTGCCACCTGATGCTGAGGTTAAAGGTGAAGTAATGCATGCACCGTTAGCCCAAACAAGCGTCCTATCAGCGGTAGATTTGAAAGACACTGCCCCTTTCAAAACCAAACAAATGAAAACGGTATATCAGGGAGAAGCTGAATGTTCCTCCATGTTCGTTCCAGCAGTTGATCACAAGACTGTAGATACGAATCCTTCGGTTCCAACTCCAACTACCACATCAATCCATGTCAATAATTCAAGTGGCAGCACTTCGAAGAACATCTCTGGACAGCAGGCCAACTCAAAACCCAAGAATGATGCATCTTCCAATATAATGCTGAAAGGAACCACTACAGACAATGCAAAACCCTTAGATATTAGAACTTGCTCACTACAGGACACTACCCTTTCGCCGTCCATTGAGCTGCCATCCATGGTGGAAGGTGGTAGCTCATCTCCAATGATTCAAAATGCTGCCCTTAACAAAGAAAGACATGCTTTTGTACCAGAACTGAAAACTGAGCTTGAATCAAACACTGTCTGTGAGTCTAGTGTCATACACCAAGAAAAGATTACAAACAATCATAATGTGGAGAAACTGTCAGCACTGAAGGAAAGTGACAGAAACCCAAGAGACACTGCCAAACACTCGGAGAGTTGTCAGCATGTTGGAAGTTCTCCATTATCGGTATATGCACCAGAGGTCACTACAGATGAGAGTGATGGGACAACACGAGCCAAAAATAGGAAAGCCAACATTGTGCCTTTATTCCAAGATGGTGAGGATAATATCCAAGGTAATGTTTGTCCATTCAGTTCCCAAGGTTTCTTTGGCAAAGATGACAAACAGTACTCTAAAAATGGTCAATGTGTTCTCACAGTGGAGCACAAATTCCAGAATGTAGACATTCCCTGTGAGGATGCAGACGGGAGCCCAGCGACCACTGAAGCTGAAAAAGAGAGGTCTGAATTCCTCGTCAAATCGGACACTGAATTTATACAGATTGGGCCTCCACCTCCCAAACCACCCAGATCACTTATTTGCACCAATCTGGGTTTGGAAGAGATGGTCCACTTGATGAAGGAACAGGAAAGAGAAAAGGAGATGCCATTTGACCTTCCAGAAAGTTCAGCGCAGTCTGTAAATTTAGCGGAGCGACAGTCAAATCAAAGGTTTGAACAAAAGGCCTCTCTTGTGGTCTCATGCCCAGCTGTTGATGAGGTAAATCCTGATCGGACTGATTTTATTGCTGCAGAGTCTGCCGCTAAGGAGCTTGTGGATAATATTAGACCATCAAATGATGTGGTAACTAAGGGAGAAGCCTCTTATGGGACCGTTGAGTTGAGTGCAAATGAGAGGACAGGGGTTGAGCACTATAAGACCTGTCTTTCTGCGCTCTCAGTGGAGGGAATAAACACATTGATTGATGATGGGAATTCAAACAAATTGGATGATTTCCACCAACCTCTTTCTTTGGGGCTAATTGAAGTCCACCAGGCTAAGCTACCTGTTAAATTACAACCCAGTTTGTTGAAAACAACTGCTGCAGTGAACTCACTAGAGGCCATCTCACCGGTAGAGGAGAAACCACCACCAGTCCAGAAGAGTTGCAATGCATTTCTGAAAGAGGAGGCCAGCTTGTTCTTGCCTGATCAGACTGACCACTCAGAGCTGGAGTTCATATCAGCCGTTGAGGAACTGCCGCACAAATCCAGTCCTATCTTGTCCAAGTGCACAATGTCATTGGGGAATGATATTGAGTTCTCTGGAGAGCTGAAGTCTGAAATGAGTGAAGCAGCTGGAAAGAGTAGGGGGGCTTCCACACTGACAAATCCTGAGCAGACGCTAATTGGGAACGTGGAAGTAGAAACTCAGAATGGCCGAACCAGCAAGACTGTGTGTCAGAGTGTTGGGGTCAGGCCTTCCCCATCCTGCGTGCCTGTGACACTTGGGGCAGAAATGGAACAGCAAGCCAGAGGAGAAGAAGCCAAGTTGGCTGAGCATTCTCCACCTGATCTTTGTCCATCTTTGACTGTACGATCTGACTGGGGGCAGATTTCAGAAAAAGCCAATGGTATGGCCTATAAAAGCGAGCCTTCTGCCCAGAATGTTGACCTCCAGTCTATCAGCAACGGTAGGCCAGTGACTGAGGATCGCTCTTTGTCCGCACCCCATGGCTACTCTGCTGCCTGTGACTCCTCCTTTGAGGGAGGACTGAGCTTTAAAGAACTTCATTTAAAGGCTGCACCGCATGCCCTTCCAGTCACTAATTTTACTAGGGCACCGCTGGCCCATCCTCCACCAAGTAACAAGCCTTTGGCCTTCTCTACCCCTTATCCTGTGGCTGTAACTAACTCTAGAGTACCCAATCTCCCCTCTCCCATCTTCTTCCCTTCGAATGTTATTCCCCCGTCAGAGACCACACAGCCAGCGGTCACCCCCCATCACTCGCTGCAGTCCAGTGGTTCGAAGGTGACGCCGCTTACGGTTTTGCCCCGGGAGACACAGCCAGCTGAGATGCCTTCACCTCAGCAGAGAATCAGGTGAGCATGGCGGAAAGAGTAATTAAGTTTTCTGAGAATGTTTATGTTCGCAATGTTTTTCCTTTGAATAATTTCCGTACATTTGAGTATTTTGTGATCAGGAAATTGTCAAAATTGTCCAACATTCCCCCTAACTTTGACCCCAAACCCATATTAACTGGAGATCTCTTTCAATGAACTCTGTAGGCACAAATGAGCCGAATGACTGCCACCTGTGCTGTACCAGTCTAGATGCTCTGTATGATTCGATGGCAAGTCACTGGCCTTCAGCTCTTCACCATTCTTCAAATTTGAACTCTGCCATCAATTTTAAGCCTTGAGGGCAAACAGCACATTATAGTCCAACTGGAGAGGGAATGGCCTCGTGATATTATTGTTAGACTATTAATCCAGAAAGTCAGCTAATGTTCTGGAGTCAGAATATCTTAATTCCAGATATTCTATATGAAGAATATCTGGAATTAAGGATCTGATGATGACCATGAAATCATTGTCAATTGTTGGGAAAACCCATCTGGGTCACTAATCTTTAGGGAAGGAAACTGCTATCCTCACCTGGTCTGGCCTACATGTGACTTCAGAACAGCAGCAATGAGGTTGACTATTAAGTGCCCTCTCGGCAATTGGGGATGGGCAATAAATGCTGGCCTAACCAGAGACACCCAAATCCTGTGAGTGAATATACAAAAAGCCCACAAATGTGCATTTTGAAATAGAACAGTAATGAGGAGCAGAAATTCATAGCCGTTTTATTTCTTTTCCTCACTCGTTCCTCTTGCCCCAGAATCGTTGAGGTCCATATGCTGATAACTAGACTGAGATAACTCAGTCCTCATGGATCAGCAAATGAACCAGTACAGTTCAGTTTGAAGAGGCAGGGCTGTTGTTGAACAGGGAAGTTCAAAGCTCAAAACCTTTCTTCATCTCACATGATCCAAAGATAATTGTATTTGTACTGAGGCTGTGGCTTCGAAGTAAATGTTGGCATTGTGTTCGAGAGTCCTCAGCCTGGGAGGTTGGAGGCTATTTGGAAGATACAGCATGGAATAGGGCAAAGGTGCAATCAGTGTGATAGGTTGAAGTGTGTCTATTTTAATGGAAGAAGTGTCAGGAATAAGAGTGACAAACGTAGAGCATGGATCAGTACTTGGAAATTTAATGTTATGGCCATTATAGAGACTTGGATATCACAGGGGCAGAAATGGTTGCTGGATATTCCAGGGTTTAGAAGTTTTGAAAGGAATAGAGGGGGAGGTAAAAGAAGTGGAGGAGTGGCATTGTTAATCAGGGATAGTATCACAGCTGCAGAAAGGAAGGTTGTCAAGGAGGGTCTGTCTACAGAGTCAGTCTGGGTGGAAGTCAGAAACAGGAAAGGAGCAGTCACTTTATTGGGAGTTTTCTAGAGACCCCCAATAGCAACAGAGATTGAGAGACAGATTTTGGAAATGTGCAGAAGGAACAGGGTTGTTGTCATGGGTGACCTTAACTTACCTAATATTGACTGGAACCTCCTTAGTTCAAATAGTTTGGATGAAGCAGTTTTTGCCAAGTGTGTCCAGGAAGGGTTTCTGACTCGATATGGTGGTAGGCTGACTAGAGGGGAGGCCATATTGATTTTGTTTCCTGACAACGAACGACCTCTCAGTAGGAAAACATTTTGGTGATAGTGATCACTGAAACTCCCTGACCTTTTCTCATGGAAGGGGATACAAACAGACAATATGAGAAAGTATTTAATTGGGGGAGGAGGAATTACAATGCTATTAGGCAGGAACTGTGGAGCATAAATTAGAACATACAACAACACAGCGCAGAACAGGCCCTTCTGCCTTCGATGTTGCGCTGACCCATGAACTATTCTCAGCTCTTCCCCCTACACTATCCCATCATCATCCATGTGCTTATCCAAGGATTGTTTAAATCTCCCTAATGTGTATGAGTTAACTACATTGACAGGCAGGGCATTCCACGCCCTTACCACTCTCTGAGTAAAGAACCTGCCTCTGACATTTGTCTTAAATCTATCACTCCTCAATTTGTAATTATGCCCCCTTGTACAAGCTGACGTCATCATCCTAGGAAAAAGACTTTCACTGTCTACCCTATCTAATACTCTGATTATCTTGTATGTCTCTATTGGGAACAGATATTGTCAGGGAGATACATGACAGAAATGTGGAGGTTGTTTCGGAAGTACTTGCTGATCGTGCTGGACAGGTTTTTCCCACTGAGGCAAGGAAGGGATGGTAGAATGAAAGAACCTTGGGTGACAAGGGATGTGGAACATCCAGTAAAGAGAAAGATGAAGCTTACTTAAGGTTGAGGAGGCAAGGATCAGACAGAGCTTTAGAGGGTTACAAGGTAGTCCAGAAGGAACTGAAGAGTGGACTTGGAAGAGCTAGAAGGGGGCATGAAGAAACTTTAGCGAGTAGGATTAAAGAAAACCCTAAGGCATCTACACTTACATGAGGAACAAGAGGATGGCCAGAGTGAGGGTAGGTCGATCAGGGATAGTGGAGAGAACTTGCACCTGGAGTCAGAGAATGTAGGTGAGGTCCTTAATGAATACTTTGCTTTAGTATTCACTACTGAGAGGAACCTTGACATTTCTGAGGACAGCAAGAAACAGACTGATATGCTCGAACATTTTGATGTTAAGAAGGAGAATGTACTGAAAGATTTGAAAAACAGAAGGTAGATAAATCCCCCGGGCCAGACGTGATATACCCGAGGTTACTACAGGAAGTGAGGGAAGAGATTGCTGCACCTTTGGCAATTATCTTTGCATCCTCACTGTCCACTGGAGTAGTGCCAGATGATTGGAGGGTGGCAAATGTTATTCCCTTGTTCAAGAAACAGAATAGGGATAATCCAAGGAATTATAGACCAGTCAGTCTTAAGTCAGTGGTGGGCAAAATATTGGAGATTTCTGAGAGACAGGATTTATGATTACTTGGAAAACCATAGTTTCATTAGAGATAGTATGGCTTTGTGAGGGGCAGATCATGCCTCACAAATCTTATTAAATTCTTTGAGAATGTGACAAAACACTTTGAAGGTAGAGCAGTGGATGTGGTATAGCATGGATTTTAGCAAGGCGTTTGATAAGAATTCCCATGGTAGGCTCAAGCAGAAAGTAAGGCGGCATGGGATACAGGGAAATCTGGCTATCTGGATACAGAGTTGTCTAACCCATAGAAGACAGAGGGTACTCAGCTCTTATTCATTAATGGGATTGGGTGTTGCTGGCTAGGCCAACATTTATCAGACGTCCCTGCAGTCCCTCAGGATCAAGAATGACAAACTCCACTCCAGAGTTACAGGTCCTGTGGTGATGGAACAGTCCACAGGGGCTGTTTCCTGAAGCCAGTGGTTAGTATGCTCCTTCCACTGATTGCACTTGGGCCTCCATCTGAACCTGTCAGAGGTGCTTAATATGGTTGACACTTTTATGGATTCTTCTTCTCAAATTCAGACAAACGTGGGTGAGAGATTCCTATGTCCATGCATGTCCTCTTTGTCGTCTTTTTCCTTTACTCCCCCTTCTTTTCTCAGTTTGTTAAAAATTTATGCTCAAATCAACCTGATAAAGAGAGCTCTTCAGTAGGAAGGCGGTTTTGATGGGTTCCGGAGTGGTAGCGGTGTCTTCAGAAGCAGTGTGGCTACAGAGTCGGCCAACCTATGAAGCCTGGAACTGGGACTCTCACTGAACCGTTGACCCAGAGACCAAGATAATTTTCTGGGGACCTAAGTTCAAATTCTGCCATGGTAAATGTGTGTGTAGTCAGCCCCGGTGTGGATGTAACCCAGAGTGAAACTGTAGGAGTGGAGAAGGAAAAATTGGATTCTGTTTAAATGATCTTTTTTTTATTTTAAGTTAATGAAAATGGCACCTATGCATGGCAACAGTACACACTTTTCATTGTATTTTATATTGAATACACATGACAATAAATGACTCAAATTCATCCTGCTAACTACAGCTTGACTTTTGCAAAGACATCACTGGTGATATTTCTCAAGGGATTTGAGGTGTCTGCTGTACATTGCCCATTTCTGTGGTACAAACAGAACAACTGGTAACATTACTGTCATAAGACATACGAGCAGATGTACGACATTCAGATGACCAAGTCTGCTGCGCCACTCTGATAATCTTCAACTCCATTTTCCCACTTTTCTCCCATACCTCCGACTTTATATTGATTTAAAAAACTATCTCAGCCCTGAATATACTTGATAACTCAGTTTTGATAGCCCTCTGTGGTAAAGAATTTTACAGGTTCACTAACATCTGAGAAAAGCGATTCTTCCTTGTTGCTGTCTTAAATGTGCAATCTCTTATCCTGAGATTTAGAGGAGGCAATGACATAGTAGTAATATCGCTGAACTGTTAATGCAGAAACCCAGATAATGTTCTGGGGACCCAGGTTCAAATCCTGTCACAGCAAATGGTGGAATTTGAATTCAGTAAAATTCTGGAATTGCCGAATGTCAGAAAAAGCTTATTTGGTTAATCTTTTAGTTGCTGAGTTTGAGCACATGCAAATGTGCTATCTATATCTTAATAGTGCAGCTTGAAAAGGAAATTTTGAGCAAGGCCTTGCTGAGTTTGGGCATGTACTACTTTAGCATTTGAGGAATGGTGCTGATAAATCCCCACTTCTAACCTTGTGGTAGAGAGAGGGTCATGGTGGAGTAGCCGAGGATGGATGGGCCTGGGATGTTGCTCAGGGGAACTGGGGCTGTTGTATTGCAGTGGTAGTTTCCCTATCTCTGACCCAGAAGACCTGGGTTTAAGTCCCACCTTCTCCAAAGGTGGCAATGTCTCTGTTCAGGTTGGTTAGAAAGCTGTAATCTAACCTGAAGAACTCCTGCACAGATGTCCTGGAGCCTTGGCTGTCTTCCCATATGGCTGTAGCCAGGATAGAGTTTTCTGTCAATTCTCAATGATTCCAGTTTTGCTGGCACTCCTTGATACCACACAGTTAGGGGCAGTCTTGATGTGTGAGGTGATTGCTCTCACCTCACCTTTGGAATTCAGCTCTTTTTCCATGTGACATTGGCATCCACCTGACTAGTGTGGAAAATTGCCCAGGTATGTTGTATGAAAGTTGCAGGACAAATCCAACCCAGCCAATTACCAATACAACACTCTACTGTTAAGTGATGGAAGATGTCATCAACAGTGCTATCAAGCAGCACTTGCTCAGCAATAACTTGCTCGGTGATGCCCAGGACCATGGGACATGTGATAACAATTAGTATTATTGCTAGATAATGAATCCAGAGACTCAGGTAATGTTATGGAGACTTTATTTCAAATCCAGGTATGGCAGATCGTTGAATTTGAATTCAATAAAAATCTGGAATTAAGTATCTAATGATCATGAAATGATTGTTGATTGTCAGAAAAACTCATCTGGTTCACTAATGTCCTTTAGGCAACTACTGTCCTTACCTGGTCTGGTCTACAAGTACTCCAGAACCACAGCGATGTGGTTGACATTTAACTGCTCTCTTGGCAATTAGGAATGGTCAATAAATGCTGGCCAGTCAGTAACCTCCACATGGGAGGCAATGGCCCGGTGGTATTATTGCTGGACTGTTAATCCAGAAACCCAGGTAATATTCTGAGGATGTGGGTTCAAATCCTGCCATGGCAGATGATGGAATTTGAATTCAATAGAAGTCTGGAACTGAGAGCCTAATAATGACCAGGAATCTGTTGTTGAGTATTGGATAAACCCATCTGGTTCATTAATGTTCTTGAAGGAAGAAAATTGCCATCCCTACCTGGTCTGGCCTACATGTGACTCCAGCCCCACAGCAATGTGGTTGACACTTAACTGACTTCTGGACAAGGATGGGCAATAAATGCTGGCCTAACCAAAATCCCTCATCCCATGAACGATATTTTTTTTAAAGCCAATGAATTAATTTTTAAAAAATTTCAGCCATTTCCCAGTTGTCTGTACTGAAACTCCACTCTGGTGAGAAACTTCATGGAGGTGGCTAGAGTGTTGCAGTGAGGATGGTGGAGAAAAGTGTTGGTGTGATGACACATCCTTGCGTGATAAAGTTGCCATAATCCTACCAGACCATGCACCTTCTCCCCATGTCTGCATGGGCTTCCTCCAGATTATCTGGTTTCTCCCCACAGTCCAAAGATGGTGCAGCTTAGGTGGATTGGCCATGCTAAATTGCCCATAGTGTCTAGGGATGTACACGCTAAATGGGTTAGCCAAGATAAGTGCAGGATTACGGGGATAGAGTTGGGGGCTGAGTCTGGGTCGAATGCTTTTCAGAGGGCTGGTGCAGACTGATGGGCAGAATGACCTCTTACCGCACAGTAACGACTGTGATTCTGCTAGTGGGTAGAAGGGGGAATGTGTGTTTAATACCTTATTGAAATTTGGCATTGCAGCACTGTCTCAGTATTGCATTCAGATGCCAGCCTGGATTATGTACTGGGGTACCAAAAAGGACTTGAACTGACAACATAATGTTTATGTTTGTCTTGAAATGAAACTGAAGCAACTGTTTATTTTAGTTATCAACAATACTGACCCCACCTCTAAAATGCGAAGTGGATGAGCGTCTGCACTGTAGCTTTGCAGTATATTGGGATTACGGTGTTGTACTTTACACTATATTACACCTCAAAACCTAATGAACAGACAGTTGAATTGGTACAGTATTGCATAGAAAGAGGACGGTATAATTAGGCATTGAGGTTTGTGGTTTGACAGCTTGAGTGCTGGGGTGTGAGAAGGACAATTTTGGTTTCAATTTGATCTTTAATCTCCTGCTTTGAAGACACAAAGGACAGTTCTGCTGACTCCTAAATGTGTTATTTCTATGTCTGGAAAGAAATTGTAATCAAAGTCGATAGCCACCATCTATTTGACATCAACGATGCCATTTATTCAATGTCAGAAGACAACTCTCCTCCAACCAGGACCAGTGACTGGTCTGTCTCATACACCATACTTATGACCAGTCTGAGTGGCATTACTGTTCAATGATTTTTTTTTCTGGATTTAGATTTTATTCTCACGTGTGTGCAAGTACAGGAGTACAGTGAAAAGTGTCCAATGTCAACATACGACACAAAGGTACCTGGGTATAAAGTGGTTTAAAAAAAGCGGTTTTAAAAAAACTTAAGCATGACCTTCATAGAATAAATAGAAAAATAAGGAATAGTTAACATTTAAAGCCCTTCTGAATTTAAACCAAAAAAAATTAAGTGAAAAATTCAAAAATCTTTGAGTCCACTGCTTAGCTTGCTCTCTGGGAGATCTCAGTTGCCTGTTCACGATGCCACAGCCACAGGTACCAGGGGACCTCCTATCACTCATTCTTCCCACATTGGGCCGTGATGCCAATGCCGTCACCTCCCCAAACTCCTCCTGTGCCCACCGGAACATGCCCAGGCAGGACCCACTCACGCACTGAGACACCACCACACCAGGCTGAGGAACCACCATGGGCTGCCGTGAGGCCAGGCCAAGAGAATGCATCGCAGGGTCCACATTGAAACTGGGAGTGAAGAAAAGAAACACCAAGAGGGAAAAAAAAGAGAAAGCAAATATACAGAAATGGAAAGAGCGGACGTGCTCCAGCTACCATCTAGGCTTCCACTATGAATGAGGTGCACTTCATTTTCTGATGTAGCCTAGGACCTGAGGAGAAAAAGGTTAAGAGAAACTGCAGTGGGAAAAGTTAGTCTGTGCTGCTAAAGGAGTTCTTTTGGAATGTTGTGTGCAATGCTGGTCACCCTCTTATAGGAAGGATGTTGTGAAACTTGAAAGGGTTCAGAAAAGATTTACAAGGGTGTTGCCAGAGTTGGAGATATAGGGAGAGGCTGAACAGGCTGGGGCTGTTTTTTTTTCTGGAGAGCCAGAGGCCGTAGGGTGACCTTATACAGGTTTATAAAATCATGAGGGGCATGGATAGGATAAATAGACAAGGTCATTTCCCTGGGGTGGGGGAGTCCAGAACTAGAGGGCATAGGTTTAGGCTGAGAGGGGAAAGATTTAAAAGGCACCTAAGGGGCAACGTTTTCATGCAGAAAGTGGTGTGTGTATAGATTGAGCTGCCAGAGGAAGTGGTAGAGGTGGGTACAATTACAACATTTAAAAGGCATCTGAATGGGTATATGAATAGGAAGGGTTTAGAGGGATATGAACCAAGTGCTAGCAAATGAGACGAGATTAATTTAGGATATCTGGTCAGCATGGACTAGTTAGACTGAAAGGTCTGTTTCCGTGCCATACAACGCTATAACTCTATACTGCCTGCTCAAAGAGCTTAATTTAGCTGTGAAGTTATTGAAGCCTTCAGTAGTGGAACATTAAACTGAATTAACACTCTTTCTCTCACCACCAAAACCACAATATTGTCTACAAAATCCTAGCTAATGAGCATTTAGCCTTTGTGTTTGTGAAATAGAGAAGGGACAAATCAGGCTGCCCCTTTTCCCTATTCAATGACTTCTGCTGAAACATGTGTCTGCAGCTCAGGATTGTATTTGTCTGCAATGATTCCTCAACAATCAAGTAACTCACCAACAGTTACTGTACCTTGTGACACACTCCTACAGATGGAATGTGCTGTGTGGTTGGAACTAAATGAGGAACATGGGAAATGGGCCATTTTGCCACCAGAACCTGTTCCTTCATTTGTTTAAGTTCTGTCTGATTTATACCTCGACTCCAATCAATCACCCTGAATATATATATCTTGACATTTACTTGGGCTAAGGATATTATTAAACTCCATTATGAAAGTTTCCTTTGAGCTCCAGCATCAACAGATTTCCATTACCTTATTAGTGAAGAAATACTGTCTTGCATCACCTCTGAACAGCTCAGATCTAATTTTAGATTATATATGGAACACTTGATTTCATCATGAGAACAAATGAGTTCTTCTTAGCTAACTAATCAGACAGCAATTTACAGCACAGAAGGCCATTTGGCCCATTGTTGTCATACTGACTAATAACAAAATATCAGGTCTTTTCCTACCTTCCAGCTCTTGATGCGTAGCCCAGTAGCTTGCAGCACTAAGTCCAAATCCAAGAGTCTTTTTAATTGCAATGAGGCTTTCTGTTGCCCCCATCATTTCAGGCAAGAGTTCCAGACCTCCATAACGCACTAGGTGAACACATTGCTCATTTGGCCTCAACTGGGGTACGTGTTCAGTTCACCTGAGGGAAGATTAGATTGAAGCATTACAATGTAGAAAAGAGTTACAACATTCCAGGGATGACTAACTTCAGTTTGTGGATAGATTAGAGAAAGTGGGATTGTTTTCTTTGGAAGAGATAAGGTTGACAGGAGATTTGCTCAAAATCATGAGGGGTCTGGACAGATAATATCAAGAGAAAGGTTTCCGCGAAAGACTGGATTGAGAGCAAGAGGAAAAAGGGTTAAAGGTAATTGGTGAAAGAAGGAATAATCTCACTGGATGGTTATAATCTGAAATGCACTGCCTGAAAGCATGGTTGGAGCCGGGTTCAATCAAGGCATTCAAGAGGGTTAGAATCTGAAAAGGCAGAATGTGCCGAGTTATGGGGAGAAGGTGAGGGAATAGCATTAGGTTAAATTGTCATTGTAAACCAGTGTAAGTACAGTGTCAAATGGCTGCCTTGTGTGCTGAAATAATTCCATTGTTTAACTACCCTCTAACCTTTCTATGAAATACTTTAAATCTGCATTCCTTGGTTGTTTACTTCTCTGCTAAGAGAAGAAGGTCTTTCCTACCTACTCTGTAGACAATGTGTAGGTTAGTTAAGTCAGTTGGCTGGATGCCTGATCTGTAGTACAGATCATTATCAACAGCATGGGTTCAATTCCTGCACTGGCTGCAAGACCATCAAGTACACTTCTCCTGAACCCCCCCGGGTTAAACCACCACCAGTCATCTAACTCTCTCTATCTAATGAGAGAGCATCCCTATTGTCAGGTAGGATTATTGAAACTTTACCCTTTATGTGCAGATTCCTCATATTTTTATGCACTTTAAATGAATTTCCCCAGTCTCCTCTTCTCCTAAGAAAACAATCTTCCTGGTAAGCATCCTTGGAAGGCATATGTCTGCCATTTCAAATAAAATTTCTTTGGAGAAGAGAAGGGTTATGGTGGCCAGAGCTATACACAACACTCTAATGTGATCTAACAACCAAATCCCTAATTATTTCAAATCGGTATGTAGAAAAGAAAGCAAAAAAAGGTTTTTTTTTAATACATTGCCAAAATATCTTTGGCCTCTCAAAAAATGGGGGCTATGAGATGTCTGCAGACATTTCCTGCAGAGTCACAATAAGGTATTATAAGGATCTGTAACCTAGCAACTGTTCTGAGGTGATCAATTTTTGTTTTAAATAAAGAGGGTTTTTCAACCTGTTCTGTGGTAGTATATCACCTGAGTTACTTTTCTCTTTTTCCCTACCAGCCCTCATCCCGTGAAGCCAATCAGCAATACAGTGCAGATTACAGAGAAGAAATCTGGTCTGTCAGGGATTGGCAGCACATTAAGCAGCGGGCTTGAGAAACTGAAGAATGTGACCACAGGAAGTATCAGCCCCATCAGATCACCAACACCCAGTCAGGAGGAGCAGGAAGCAGTCAAGGTAAAATGGGCAATGGGGTGGTGGTGGGGGTGGTTACAGAACAAGTAACATGTTTAACAAATAATGGGGAAGATAATGAAAGATTTTAAGAAGACAAGGATAAATTAGTAAAATGGCAGATTGATGGTGGGTAGAATTTAATCTGGATAATTATAAGGTGATACATTTTGGTGGGAAATTCTGGGGTGTAAAGGATTAGTTTATGAAGAGAGATTGGGAAGACTGCGATTATACTCATTGGAATTTAGAAGAATGAGGAGGGAGTCTTATAGAAACATATAAAATTATGAAGGGAATAGATAACAAAGAAGCAGGGAGATTGTTTCCACCGGTGGGTGAAACTAGAACGCTGTGACATTGCCTCAAAATAAGGGGGAACAGATTTAGGACTGCGTTGAGGAGGAACTTCTTCACCCAAAGGGTTGTGAATTTGTGGAACTGTTTGCCCAGTAAAGCAGTTGAGGCTACCTTGTTGAATATTTTTAAGGTAAAGGAATTAAGGGTTATTTTGAGTGGCTGGCTAAGTGGAGCTGAGTCCATGAAAAGATCAGCCATGACCTTATCAAATGAAGGAGCAGGCTCAACGGTACTGACCACAGTCAAGTCAGTTTGTGTTTGCAAACCTTGCAACAGCGCCCAACATTAAATGCATTTCTGCAGTTGGACAACTGCAGGATAATTATATGTGTGAAGAATTACACTGATGACTAAATTAGGATTGTCAGTTGGACTTAGTATGGTGTACTTGAGAGTACTGGTAGCTATATAGGTCAAAGTTCAAAGTTTGTGAGAAGATTTGTAGCTCGGGTGCTCGTTGTTGTGGTTCTGTTCGCCAAGTTGGGAATTTGTGTTGCAGACATTTCTTCCCCTGTCTAGGTGATATCCTCAGTGCTTGGGAGCCTCCTGTGAAGCGCTTCTGTGATCTTTCCTCCGGCATTTATAGTGGTTTGTCTCTGCCACTTCTGGTTGTCAGTTCCAGCTGTCCGCTGCAGTGGCTGGTATATTGGGTCCAGGTTGATGTGTTTGTTGATAGAATCTGTGGATGAGTGCCGTGCCTCTAGGAATTCCCTGGCTGTTCTCTGTTTGGCTTGTCCTATAATAGTAATGTTGTCCCAGTCGAACTCATGTTGCTTGTCATTCGCGTGTGTGGCTACTAAGGGTAGCTGGTCGTGTCGTTTCGTGGCTAGTTGGTGTTCATGGATATGGATCGTTAGCTGTCTTCCTGTTTGTCCTATGTAGTGTTTTGTGCAGTCCTTGCATGGGATTTTGTACGCTAGGGGAAAGTGAGGACTGCAGATGCTGGAGATCAGACCTGAAAATGTGTTGCTGGAAAAGCGCAGCAGGTCAGGCAGCATCCAAGGAGCAGGAGAACACTACGTTGTACACTACGTTGGTTTTGCTCATGCTGGGTATCGGGTCCTTTGTCCTGGTAAGTTGTTGTCTGAGAGTGGCTGTTGGTTTGTGTGCTGTTATGAGTCCGAGTGGTCGCAGTAGTCTGGCTGTCAGTTCAGAAATGTTATTGATGTATGGTAATGTGGCTAGTCCTTTGGGTTGTGGCATGTCCTCATTCCATTGTCTTTCTCTTAGGCATCTGTTGATGATATTGTGGGGGTATCCGTTTTTGGCGAATACATTGGAGAGGTGTTCTTCTTCCTCTTTTTGCAGTTCTGGTGTGCTGCAGTGTGTTGTGGCCCTTTTGAACAGTGTCTTGATGCAACTTCTTTTGTGTGTGTTGTGGTGGTTGCTTTCGTAGTTTAGGACTTGGTCTGTGTGTGTGGCTTTCCTGTATACCTTTGTGGTGAATTCTCCGTTCGGTGTTCTCTGTACTATCACGTCTAGGAATGGGAGTTCAACGCCACACTCAGAGGATTCCGATTCACTGGAGAGGAATAAAAGGACAACCAACTCCCATTCCTAGACACTTCTACAATGTATTTGCCAAAAACGGATACCCCCGCAATTTCATCAACAGATGCCTAAGGGAAATACAGTGGAAAGAGGACATGCCACAACCCAAAGGAGTGGCCACATTACCATACATCAAGAACATTTCTGAACTGACAGCCAGACTACTATGACCACTAGGACTCACAACAGCATACAAACCAATAGCCACTCTCAGACAGCAACTCACCAGGACAAATGACCCGATACCCAGCATGAGCAAAACCAAGTAGTGTACAAAATCCCATGCAAGGACTGCATAAAACACTACATAGGACAAACAGGAAGACAGCTAACGATCGTATCCATTAACACCAACTAGCCACGAAACGACGTGACCAGCTATCCTAAGTAGCCACACACGCGGATGACAAGCAACATGAGTTCAACTGGGACAACACTACTATTATAGGACAAGCCAAACAGAGAACAGCCAGGGAATTCCTAGAGGCACAGCACTCATCCACAGATTCTATCAACAAACACATCAACCTGGACCCAATATACCAGTCACTGCAGCGGACAGCTGGAACTGACAACCGGAAGCGGCAGAGATAAACCACTATAAATGCCGGAGGAAAGATCACAGAAGCGCTTCACAGGAGGCTCCCAAGCACTGAGGATGTCACCTAGACAGGGGACGAAACATCTGCAACACAAATTCCCAGCTCGGCGAACAGAACCACAACATAGGTCAAAGAACAAGACCTGTTCTTGGCAGACAGAAAGGATATGCACATTCACTTGTTTTGTAGAGCTGAACAGGTGCAGTGTCAGTCATTCAGATCTGAAGAGGATTCATACTAGGCTCAAAACATTAACTGTTTCACTCTTCACAGATGCTGCCAGACCTGCAGAGTTTCTTTCACACTTGTTTCTTTACTGAGTGTACAGTATTTTGCTTTTACTTAAACAACATCCATTTGCTACTTCATTTCTAATGTCAGCGCCTTGACCAAGTAGTCAAGCTGCTACTTTTAAAATTTGTCCAAAGCTTTGCAGTCAACTGTCAGTCATCATTAATTAGTGCAGTCGTCAGATGATGCTTTTTAATAATGACAGCCCACTTGACGACCAGTCAACACTGTCCCCTCATTTAGTATAAATGCTGGTTTTCCTTTAAATTGTGTGTTTTTTGTGAATGGTTCTGATGATTGCAAGACGAAAAGCTTCAAAATGTCTTTTTTCAGCAATATTCAAGTTCTATATGACCAAATGACTAGAAGTTAGTGTTTTCCATTGAGTAAAGCAACAGGAAATTGACAAAGAATTGTGCTTTTTCTTATTGACAACTATCTTAAGTATGTTTTCACCAGATTTGCTGTGGGCTGGAGTAGTTGGTGTGAATGCGTGGGTTTGGATCTCAGGAAAATAGCAATTGAATAACATCTCCAGCTGCATGGACGTCTTCTCAAATAAGCTTGAGACTATGTGAAGGGGATCCTTGCTTAATTCATGCTTGCCCTCTGCCCATCACAGTATTTATTTCAATATTTCTGTTTACTCCGATAAATCTCTCCAGCATCTCTATCTCCTCTGCCAGACTTGCATCCCAACTTGCATCTCTTCCATATCTGTTTCTGCACTTCTCGTCCTCTGTGCCATAATGTTTGATATTTGACTCATTTTCTGCACACTAGCTCCTCATTGCAATCTTGGGCATTCCTTTCCCTAACTTCTTTGCCTTGCTAGATTCTCTACTTTCATATCTACCTTTTTAACAATCATTAGCACACAGTTATAACCACCTTCCTGCTGTTGGTGTGAAGTATCTTGCATTACCTTAAAGGTATTATATGAACATAAATTGTTGTAGGTGGGTTGCCTGAAATTTTAATTTCTGGGAAGATGCTAGTGAGTGAAGCAGTGAGCTTGGAGACAGAGTACAAAGGTCTGCTCGTGGCATATAGAGAAAACAAATCACCAGTCCTTCATTGTCAAACTCCTGGATCTCGAACAGCACTGTGCATGTGCCTTCACCAAATGGTCTGCAGTGACTTGATATGGGAGCTCACTACTTGAGGGCAATTATAAGCCCTTTGAGCCTGAAATTCTTGCAAACTGAGTTTGTTTCCAAAGAGCAACAGTGAGTCAAAAGCTTCATTTTGCTGGCTGAAAATCTATTTTGCATTCAGGACGAGTGTATTGTTATCCAGGTGTAAGAGATATTTTTCAGCCAACTTGGTTTGGTCTGGATGGGCTACTGCAATTGACAAAGCCTAGCCTGAAGGCTTCCTTGTTTGATTTCAGTTGAGCAAAGATATGAGACTGCAGAGGACACAGCTGTTGAAGTCCTTGCCCTTTTCATGTAAGAAGGTGACTGTGGTCTTTTTGAACGTTACTTGGAAGGTGTCTGCCACTGGTATAAAATGGAAGGGCTTACTTTGATTATTTAAGCTGAGAAGGGACTTGGAGACCTGCTGGCCATGCTCAGCTATTAATATTTATTTTGGGTAGCATTGGGGGTGGTGTGATGTGATAGCCTCTGATCACAATATTACTCATTAAGGAATGTTCTTAGCTGCCAAGGTAATGAAGTGGTAACTGGTAATTAAAAGGTCTTCTCTCCTGTGAATGCTTGTTTATCAGAAAACCAGTTTAATTAGGTACAGCATTTCTGTAATTTTCCGATCCTTATAAAACTATTGTCAAGGTTGGGTTGATCACAGACTGTATTAAGATTAAAAGCCCTTATTTGTTTTATCTATTATTTTAAATCTCTCTCCTCCATTCTGAATTTTTTCGCAATTCCGTACTAGACAACTGATAGTTTACCACCTTAAGAATGATATGAAAATACAAAAATGTTCCATCAACCCCAACAAATCTTGTCCAGTGTTTAATATGAGTCAAAAGACATTACTGCTGCCTCTTTACTGCACTAATCTTTCAAACCATGGAGTGAAGCTTATTTTGCAAGTACTATTAACTGAGTCAAGCCAACACCAGCAACAAAAGAATAGCAATTCAGTCGCAAAGAATTTGCAATGCCTATCCTTCCATTTAAACTGAGATCAGTCACTCCATGCAGTGAAGGGGTAGAAACTGCTCCATGTGGTAGTCAAGATTTATTTTTATTCATTGAGCCAGGAAGGGATAATGCTGCCTGTTGGACAATTCTTCAAATTGGTGTATTTTTTTTTACTTGGGTTAATTGTGTTGCAGGAATCCAAGCCCACTGACCCAGTCGCTCGTTACTACCACCTGACTCATGATGAACTCATCAAAATAATTCTGCAGCAGGAGTTGGAGATGAAGAAGAAGGAGGAACATGTGCGAGATTTAGAAGAATACATTGATATAGTGTTAGTGCAAGTCATGGAGCAAAAGCCCAGCATTCTCCAAGCAGTGAGTGAAAAGATGAAGAACAAGGCAGTTAACAAATGATACAGCCTTGTGCCTTGTGACTGTAGAAGGGTTTCCTCTCTACCCCTTATACTAGTAAATGCTGGAACCAAATAATACAACAGATTTAATAATTTTCCTGCTGTAGATGCCCTGTGTTTTTAAAATGATTGTTCCAAGAGAGACATTCGTAATCTGCTCAAGAGATGGTTAAAGGGGAACATGACTTAGTCACACTTTAGCTGGAACAGTGTATTCACAGTTGCAGCCAGAAGGCAAATGCAGCTCTGATTTGTTGGTTGGACAAGAGTCGGGAATTAAATTAGAGCAACCTATAGTTAATGGGCATGATCCTGCAGCATCAAGCTTATCCTATAATTCAGCACAGATTGACAACAAATTGGCAGTTTTATTTACAGGCCACGGATGTTTGCTGTGCAAAATGTAAATTCTGAAAGAGAAAAATATTCAGAGCTTGCACGTAAGGAGACTTCCCTCTGGTTGAAGCGAAGTTAACAGTAGTTTTAAACTGCATATAACCTGTGCTATATACCAAGTACCTGTGCCTTTGCAAGCATGCAACAAGTCCCATAAAATATGTTCATTGTTTTTCATTTATACACATCTTCCAGCCATCTGTTAGTACCCACTTTTTTGTACAAAAACCAATGTCCTATTTGTTTTTCTCATCTGTTTTGGCTCTGTAACCATCTGATATCTAGGAATAAGAAAGCTTCTCTATGCAATTTAACTGTTATTGATGTGACAGAACTGATGACCTTTCAAAAGAACAATAACTGACCAGATACTTTGCCACTGCCTATTTCTTCCACTCACCAATCAGTACTGGAGAAATTGCGTTCAAGTGACCGCAGTTTCCTACTATTCCCTCATGGACTTGTGACTCTCTTCATTTCTAGAAGTTATATAATCCAACCAGTGTATTGTGTCAGAGCCTGAACTGATTGTTGCCTTATATCCACACTGGAGCACTTTCTGATAAGGTTCAAAGGATTGGCATTAGGAAACTTTCCGGCTTCATTTTACCCCTTCCCTCGTCCTGCATAATGAAGGTAACTGTAGGGTTTTTGACAACAGTTCAATGAGCACTGCCGTAGGTTGGTCCTGGAGGCAATTTAATGTATTTTGAATAAATTTAAGTTATCAAGCGATTACAGGACAATTTTGTTGCTGTTTCCCACTCCTAGGTCACATCTGAGGTCTGCTTCCATTTGCAAATAAAACCTCCAACTGAATGATGACTGTTGGCTTAAATAAAAATCAGAAATTTTTGAAGTGATATTGTTAAGGAAGGGTTATACGTGTACAAGCAAAATCGCATGTGTTTTGACAGGAACAGTGTGTCCCAAACAACAAAGTCATCCTCAGGAAAGCATCTACCTTAAAACTTCAGTTATTTTTGTAAGAGTTGGTTAGTTTCTGTCTCATAGTCGGAATTTATCGACAAAGATTGTTTAAAGCACTGTATATAAATATTTCTCTTGCTAGTATACTTCATATAATCTTAACTCAGCTTCCAAAGTGAGAGTGTTCAGAAATTGTACATCTGTTCTGAAGCAAATCCATTGTGATAAGCTGCTTCTAAAATTTAAATCTGATCTAATTTAAAAACTGAGTAAAACCTAAGGTTGAGAAGTTCATTATCCTGAATGCTGGTGTTGCAGTACCTACTCCATATGGATTCCTATGTTATAAGGTCCTAAAGGACACAGTCACTGCAACAATCAATCTGTATCATTATCTATAGAATAACTCGTGGGCTGAAAGAAAAAGAATTTGACAAATAAATTGAATGTTTATTTTTCTGTGGAATTGAAATGTTTTCAACAGTAATTTATATCATGGATTTATTTTGAAGTGGACAGGTTTGGATTTTTTTTTTCTCTACTTCATTAGCTGCCATTGTGGATAGGGAGTGTTCAAAGTATAGGATACTTACCCATTTCTTAGACAGTCACAATGTATAGAATCTCAACATGTCCCTATCCTGTTCATGTCAGAATGTATAGAATCTCAACGTGCCCTAGTGGTATAGTATCGCAATACATCTTATCCTATTTTAGATTGAAGAGAATCCTGTCTAAACTCTTCTACCTTTATGTAATTAAAACAAAATCCTGCTTTCAGAAAGTGGAGATGGAGCTTTAAAAGATGCTGCTTGTTAATAAAGTTACATCATGAAATAATCAAGTTGCGTGTCAGAATTTTTAATAATTTCTTTTGAGATTGGGTGACAGAGATATTTGCCAGGTATGTAGATTTTTGGATGAAAATGTTATCTTTTACTTTCAAGTGTTTATGCAAAATAGTTTAGTGAATCTTAAATCCAGTTGATGCAAATCCACAGCACATGGCATTATTGCATTTTTATTTTTTATGAAAGAAAAATTTGCAAGATGTGAGAGTCACAAGTAAGGCTGTCTCATTATCCATTAGGAGAAAGTGAGGACTGCAGTTGCTGGAGATCAGAGTCAAGAGTGTGGTGCTGGAAATGGACAGCAGGTCAGGCAACATCCGAGGAGCAGGAGAATTGATGTTTTGAGCATAAGCCCTTAATTAGGAATTGGCTTGTGGGCAGGGGGGGGCTGGGAGATAAATAGGAGGGGGGGCTGGGAGATAAATAGGAGGGGGGGGGGGAAAGTAGCTGAGAATGTGATAGGTCGGACAGGAGCAAGTTGGAGGTTTGCGACTGGGATAATGTGGGGAAGGGGGAATGAGGAAACTGGTGAACTCCACATTGATCCTGGTGTAAGCCCCTCATCAGGAATAGGCTTGTGAGGTGGGGGCGCTGAGAGTAAATGAGAGGGGGTTGAGTTGGAGGATGATGCAGTGTATACGAAGGTTGATAGTGTGGAAGATGAGGACGGGGGGGTTCTGTCCTTGTTGCGTTGGGAATGGTGGGGTTAGAGGGCGGAGGTGCGGGAAGTGGAGGAGATGTATTGGAGGGCATTTTTGATGACGTGGGAGGGGAAATTGTGATCTTTGAAGAAGACCCCCCACCCCACCAAGCTCTCTATACACGTCATCATCCTCCACCACTTCTGCCACCGACAGACGGGCCCCACCACCAACGATATGCTTCCCTCCCCACTCCTATCAGTGTTCCGGAGAGACCGTTCCCTCCATGACTCCCTTGTCAGATGCTTGCACCCCCACCAGCCCACATCTCCGTCCCGGGGAGCACCTACCCCTGCCTCCCCAGGAAATGCAAAACCTGCGCCCACATCTCTCCCTCACCTCCGTACAAGGATCCTTCCACATCCGACAGAAATTTATCTGTACCTCTACCAATGTCATCTACCGTATCCGATGTGGCCTCCTCCATATCAGGTCACCAACTTGAGGATCGTTACCACCTGATGCCTGGAGGAAGAACGCCCCATATTCTGTCTTGGGACCCTGCAACCACATGGGATCAATGTGGATTTCACCAGTTTCCTCATTCCCCAAGCCTCCAACTTAGCACCGCCCTATCTGCTCCATCTTCCTCTCTGACCTATCTCCCTCACTTTCATCTACCTCCTGCATTCTCAGATACCATCCCCCCACCCCCCAACCCTCCCATTTATCTCTGAACGCCTCGCAGCCCATGAGTCTCATTCCTGATGAAGGGCTTTTGCCCGAAACGTTGATTTCGCTGCTCGTTGGACGCTGCCTGAATTGCTGTGCTAATCCAGTAAGAGGCAGCCGAGGGTACAGCGCATGCGCAGCCGGGCACGACGGGAAATGTAGTTCAACTCGCCGCAGCGATGACCTGCAACAGCGTCTGGTCCGTGGGATCGGTCCCCGCCCCCTATCGCCCTTTGACCTCGCCCTGTCAACCCCCTTTGCCCCGCCCCCTATTCCAGGGCTACGTAGGGATGTGCGACAGTCGGGACGAGCGATCTCAAACCTGTTGGAGATGGCAGCAGGTGGAAAAGCGGACTACCCTCTGTTTGCTCTGGGGAAACCACGATTTGACCAGGTAGAGTCGCTCGAGTTTGAGTGCGGCGGGTTATTTGAACGCGCCTCTCGCGCTGTCCCCGGAGGGGGGGAAGGAGGGTCGTCTCCAACCGTCAGCCGGGTCGTGGGGCGCGAGGACTGAACGGCCCGTCTCTGGTCACGCCCCCTGCATTCGATTAGGTGGAAATCACCCGTCCATCCCGCTCCCTTGCCCATCGCCGCGCCCCATTGGACGCGTCGCCCGTCAATCATTAAAGGGGCGGGGCGTTTATACCCCCCCTGTTATTCCATCAGCAATGGGGATGTGACAGATTGATCTAGGGATGCCAGGTTGAAACTGAGAAGAGGAAGAACCTCTTCTCTCAGAGGGTTGTGACACTTTGGAACTCCTTGCCACAGAGCTGTGGGCGGGCAAATTCTTGGGTATACTTTGAGGCTGAGATAGATTCATAGTCCGTCTGGGACAAAGTTAGAGTCATAAAGTTGTACAGGACTGGAACAGACTCTTCAGTCCAACTCATCCGTCCGACCAGATATCCTAAATTAAACTAGTCACATTTGCCAGCATTTGGCCCATATCCCTCTAAGCCCTTCCTATTCATATACAAGGAGAATGCGATGACTACAGATGTTGGAGAGTCAGAGTCGAAAAGTGTGGCGCTGGAAAATCACAGCGGGTCGGGCAGCATCCAAGGAGCAGGAGAATCACCGTTTCGGGCATAAGCTCTTCATTGGGAATGTGACAAAATGCAGCACCTCATATTCATCTAAATTATGTTAATTGTTAGTTTTAAATTTGGGATTGCTTAATAAAAGTTTATCTCGGATATGAAGGGATATGGGCCAAAGGCACAGATCCGCTACGGTCTCATTAAATGGCAAAACAGGCTTGAGGGGCTGAAAGGCCGACTGTTGTTCCTGTGTTTCTATAAGTGAACTCTTCTCTGCCAGATATTTAAATGTGCTCTCACTGTCCCAGTTCTTGCCTCTGTATTGTGCAATCGAGTGTTAAGAAGCAAAGGGATGACCTATAATCCAATTAACTGAAGTTAAAAATCATGCGACACTAGGTTATAGTCCAACAGTTTTATTTTGAAGTGCTAGCTTTTGGTGCATTGCTCCTTTGTCAGGTAGCTAGTGGGGCAGGATCATAAGATACAACTTATAGATTAAGATCATAGTGTCATGCAACTGATATGATACATTGTACAAACCTAGATTGCTGTTAATTCTTTCATCTTTGAGAATGGGTTGCAGGTTTCAATTCAATTGATTAAATGAGGCAGAGATATAATAAGAAAAAATTAAAAATACGGTGGTGCTTGAACTAAATAACTGGAATAACATAATAGGTATAAGAGTCATATGCCATGGGTCTAACCAAAGTAATAAGTAATCTAAAACTGTACAAGCTAATTAAGGTAGAGAGATCATAATAATTTCTCAAGGTAATGGTGCCAAAACAAGACAGTAAAGATGATTTTACAGATGTAGAACAGTGAGTGGGGTCATATGTAACTTGACATGAACCCAAGATCACAGTTGACGCCGTCTTCATGGGTAGGGAGCTTGCCCATCAGTTTCTGCTTGGCGATTCTGTATTGTTGTGTATTTCACAGTCTGCCTTGGAGGATGCTTACCTGAAGATCAGAGGCTGAATGTCCTTGACTGCTAAAGTGTTCCCCGAATGGGAGGGAGCATTCTTACCTTACGATTGTTGTGCGGTGTCCATTCATCCATTGTTGTAGCGTCTGCATCATCTCATCAATATACATGCCTGGATCATCCTTGCCTGCGGCGTATGAGACAGATAACATTGGCTGAATCACATGAGTGCCTACCATGTACGTGGTGTGTGGTGTTCGCATGTGATGGTAGTATCCATGTCGAAGATCTGACATGTCTTGCAGAGGTCGCCATAGCAGGGTTGTGTGGTGTTTTGGTCCATGTTATCCTGAAAGCTGTGAACACTGGTCTGTTTAAGGTTTGGCAGTTGTTTGAAGGCGAAAAGTGGAGGCAAAGGGATGATTTGGAGAGATGCTTATGATCATCATTGACTTATTGAAAACTGCGAAGAATATGTCGTAGTCTCTCCAGTCCAGGAAAGTACTGCATGGCGAAGGGTACTCTATCAGTCATTTCCCATGTTTATCTTCTGAGGAGGTCATTGAAGTTTTTCACTGTGGCACATCGGAACTGGCAATCATACCCTGTTCTTATGGAAGGCATGCTTCAAAATCTTCAGGTGTCTGTTGCATTCCTCCTCATCTGAGCAGATCCTGTGTATGCGCAAGGCTTATCCATAGGGAATGGAGACAAAAAGAACTACAGATGCTGGAATCCAAGATAGACAAGCAGGAAGCTGGGGGAATACAGCAAGCCACGTAGCATCAGGAAGTGGAGAAGTCGACGTTTTGGGTGTAACCCTTCTTCAGGACTGGAGAAGGGTTACACCTCAAACATTGACTTCTCCACCTCTTGATGCTGCCTGATTTGCTGTGTTCTTCCAGCCTCCTGCTTGTCTGTCCGTAGGGGATGACTTTTGTCCGTGGGCTTGCAGTTGAGTGAGGTACTGAGGTATCTGACCTTGATGGAAATTCGTGAGTCCAAGAATGAGACTGATTCTGAAGAATAGTTCATGGTAAGTCTGATGGTGGGATGAAACTTGTAGATGTCAATATGCAGTTGTTTAAGTGATTCAAGGACCTCACTCTCTGCTGTCTCATGGATAACCTGACGATGCTGCACTTCTCCAACTTCCACCTTAAACATATTAAAGAAGCTACCCCTACAGACAAGCCCTGTGCATCTACAGGATCTGCTCAGATGAGGAGAAACATGATGGACACCTAAAGATTTTGAAGGACGCCCTCATAAGAATGGGATATGATGCTTAACTCATCGATTGCCAGTTCTGACATGCCACAGTGAAAAACCACAGTGACCTCCTCAGAAGATCGACACAGAGTATGACTGATAGAGTACCCTTCGTCTTCCAGTACTTCTCTAGATTGGAGAGACTATACCATGTTCTTTGCAGCCTTCAACATGTCATCGATGACAATGAGCATCTTGCCAAGATCATCCCTTTGCCTCACTTCTCGCCTTCAAACATCCGTCAAACCTTAAACTGACCATCATTCACAGCAAACTACCCAGCCTTCAGGACAACACCATACAACTCTGCCATGGCAACCTCTGCAAGACACTTCAGATCATTGACATAGATACTACCATCGCATATGGGAACGCCATTCACCACGCACACAGCAGAAACTCATGTGACTTGGCTAAGGTTGCCTATCTCACTTGCTGCAGGCAAGGATGCCGCAAGGCATGATGTATTTTCGAGATCATGCAGACGCTACAACAATGGATGAACAGACACCAGGCAACAAACACCAGACAGGGATATTCCCTTCCAGTTGGGAACACTTCAGCAGTCAAGGTCATTCAGCCTCCAATATTCGGGTAAGCTTCTTTCAATGCGGCATTGAGATACACAACAATGCAGAATCGCTGAACAGAAACTGATGGTACTGCTGTGTACCCATGAAGACGGCCTCAACTGTGATCTTGGGTTCATTTCGCACAACATCTGAGCCCACCACACTGTTCCGTATCTGTAAAATCTTCCTTACTGTCCTGTTTTAGCATCATCACCTTGATAAATTGTTATGATCTCTCTACCTTAATTAGTTTGTACAGTTTTGGATTACTTATTACTTTGGTTAGAACCTTGGCATGTGACTCTTCTACCTATCCTGTTACTCCAGTCATTTAGTTTGTTTCCAGCACCATCGTGTTTTTAATTTTTTGCAATTATCTCTCTGCCTCATTTAACCAGATTATAGTTCGTAGCTTGTTATTCAGCTGTTAATGCTTTACTCACACCGTCTAACACTCTTTGTCACCTGCAGCAACTTATTATTCGACATTCCACTCACACCAGTTGTATGATCTTTTGATCTGTCTGCCTATAAATTCTGTGTCTGTGCTCTTCTCTCTCAGTTCACCTGACAAAAGGTGCTCCATGAAAGCTTCTGATTTCAGATAAACCTGTTGGATTATAACCTGGTAACGTGTGACTTCTGATTTTGTCCATCCCAGTCCAACAAAGACAGCTCTACAACAAACCCACATTAAAGATATCGGGTAAAATGACCAGAAGTTTAATGAAAAGGATAGGTTTTAAGGAATGTCTTAAAGGTAGAAAGTGAAGTTGAGAGGAAAAGAGATGGATTTGCAGAGCTTGATGGTATCTGCATCAGCTTACCTGAGACTGGACAAAGACTGCAGTGTTACCAAGGTGAAAATAACCCGAATGTGTCTTTGGAAGCTTTTGAGATTAACTATGATACTAAAGTTGCAAACATTGCAAGTTTATGACACCAGTGTGACAGTGCTATCTGTCAGCTATGACTGTCACCATGAACATACTTTAGAGAGTTTTTCAGATCAATTTACAATGTGTAGTCCTTATTGGAATGTGATATTTCTATAATTATTTAACTTTGTCTTTGTGAATAATTGGAAAGGGTGCAAAGAGCAACAACAGTTGTGGTCACAAGTGTTAAAACAATAATTAATGAAGAGACTAAAAAGCAATTCCTTGCAAAACATTCAAGGGCTTGTGCTTAATGTAAATCTTCTAACCTATGTAATGACGAAGAAAAACTACAAAAGGAGATGAGAAATATGATTATAAATCAGAGTTTAGGAGTTTAGTCATCATGCTAGCCAATGGTTGTGAGTTTGAATTTCAATATGGCGAGTTATGAGGTTGAATGTCCCCATGTGATAAATGCGGTAATTTGTGAGTTACTGCCAGAATATTTTTATTGAACCTTTCTTTACATTGGAACATAAGAATTAAGTGTAGAGGTAAGCCATTTGACCCTTCAAACCATAGAATCATAGAATTCCTACAGTGTGGAAGGAGGCCATTCAGCCCATCGAGTCCACACCAACTCTCCAAAAGCTTCCCACCCAGACATGGCCCTCTATTCCCATAACTCCACAGTTAGCATGGCTAATCCACCTCACCTGCACATTCTTGGACACTACAGACAATTTAGCATAGCCAGTTTACCTAACCTGCACATCTTGACAGCAATAGTGTGAGTTCAATGAAATCATGTTTGTGTTATGAATTCCAGATTTTGACGTACTGGACATCCCCCGCCTCCTGCAGCATACTCTTAACGCTGCTGAAGTGGTTTAGCAAGTCAAGCATTTAGTGATGTAGTCATCTGTAATAAGGGACGAGAGTTAAATGTGATCTTGCCAAGTCAAAGGTGCTTAGACTTAAAAATAATGAATGAAACAGGGAGGTAACTTAAGTAATTTTGATGTTCTGAAGTTCCAGAATAAAGGTCATGTAGTTAAGTATATACTACCTTTGACTATATCTGGCCAATCGCTAATGTGAAGCCTAGATGAGTAGAGACTGCCCCAAAACATATGGGATGAGTGCTCAGTTCAAGAAAAAAATGCACCCACTCTATACAATGAATGAATATAATCGGTTGCTACACCTTGACAGCAATTTCGGTGAATAGATTTTGGATCACCTGGCCTAGTTTCTCCGAATGCGACTCTGGCAAGTGGTGTTTTATAATATTCCATAATGCCTTCAGACATTTTATTCCACTAAGGGTGCTAAAATAAACTATTTTCCCATTGGTGATTGTGCCTACAGCTGCATAGACCTTAAGTATTGGAATTCCCTTACTAAACCTCTGTGTCTCTAAACTCTTCTTAAAACAGGGCTCTTCTTTGACAAGCCTCCTGATTATCCATCCTATTAACTGCTTCTGTGTTTTCACCTTTGGAATATGCATAAATTGATCTTTGCCTGATTGGCAGGATTCCAGGAATGGAATCCTTCTCAAGGCAATGAATGGTCTACATTGGTTCCTGTTTTGTATGTGGGTCAGAGTCAAATTTTGACTCAGTTATACTGCTGTGAAGCACCTAAGACCCTTACCTCTATTAAAGGTGTTTTCAAATGCATGTCGTGGTTGAAGCATCGACACCAGATTGATACCTTTATTAACATGGAACACAGAGGTTTAATATCAAAGAAAAAATGAGTTGAACAAACGTTTGTATGGGCCCTGTACATGAACCTTAATGACTGGAATACGTGAATGGTCTTTTGTGCTCTGATCTCCTGTAACTTCTTTGTTTATTCAGTCTACTTTTGACTACTCTGTTCCTGAATTGTCATCAGAACTGGACATTTTGCAAAAGTACCATCACTTTTGAGTGAGTTTGAGTTGAAGTTTCAAAACTGTTCTGAAGTTTTTCATCCATTCTTGATGGCAGTAAACCTGCAGTAAAATGAAGGATTGAATTTTTTTAAACACTTTTTGCACTGTATATAAAAATCCAAGCAGCACAAACAATTCTGTATTTTCAATCTTTTTTTTGTTATATATGATGGGCTATGCACAAGCAGCATTTTAAATAAGAGTGTTGGCATAGGTATAGAGTAAGGGGTGTGGCACAGTATTAATGTTCCTGCTTCTGGGCCAGAAGATCTGAATTTATGTGGCACATCTCGCTGAGGAGTATTATGACACATCTGAACAGGTTGCTAGAGGGGAGGCAATGGAGTAGTGATAATATCACTGACAAATAAACCAGAGACCCAGATAACGTTCTGGGAACTGGGGTTCAAATCCCAGTGCAAAATTTGGATTCAGTGAAAATCTGAAGTCTCATTCACTAATGTCATATAGGGAAGGAGCTCTGTCATCTTTACATGTGACCTCTTGAAATGACAGAACAAGCCATTCTGTTGTATTTAACCAGATTAAAAAGTCTCAAAAGAGGAATGAAACCAGACAGACTACCTGGCATGTCAGTCGCAGACATTGTCAACACTGCATCTGGTGGTGAATGTTAAAACTGGGTGAACTGTCTCAGATTAGTCAAGCATCAGCTTGACAGAGTGATATTTACTGAATTATACCTCAGACACACCAAAACCACCACCATTGGCAGGATAATTCAACAGAGGTGGCAGACTGGCAACATAGTGGTATACAATAAGACGGGAATTGCTCTGAGAGTCCTCAACATTGATTTCCCCATGAAGTATAATAGCATCAGATCAAACGCGGGCAAGGAAACTTCCTGCTGACTGCCACCTACTGCCACTTGTGTCATCTGGTGAATTAGTACTCCTTCATGTTAAACACCATTTAGAGCAAGCACTAAAGGTGATAAAGACATGGAATCTAATCTGGGCAGAGATTTCAATGACCATCATTTAGTGGGCAGCACCACTGCTGACCCAGCTGGTCGAGGCCTAAGTGACATGACTGTGAAACCTGGTCCACGGCAAATGATCAGGGAAGAATATAATTGAGCTTGATCTCACCAATTTGCCTGTTGCAGATACATCTGGACTTAACAGTATCTTTAGGACTGACCACTGCACAGTCGTTGTGTTGACAAAATTCCATTTTCATAATGAGAATACGACCCCCGCCCCCCACCCCCCACCCCGCCCAATTGTGTCATGTGAAGTATCACCATGTTATGTAGGATAGCCTTTGAACAGATGTAGCAACTGAAAATTGGGCATCTAGGAGGTGCTACAGGCCTTGATAAGGAGCAGAATTGTACTGCCAATTGCAACTACTTGGCCCAGCTTATTTACCACTCTACCGTTACATCAAGCTAGGCGATCAACCCTTGTTCAATAAACAGTGCAGGAGGACAAAAACAGAAATTGCTGGGGAAATTCAAATCTAGCAGCATCTATGGAGAGAAAGGAAGCTAACATCTCGTGTCCAGCGACCTTCCTTTAGAATAGTGCAGGAGGACATGTCAGAAGCAATACCAGACTTGCCTGAAAATGAGGTATCAACCATTTGAGGCCAGAAAACAGTACTATTTGTATGTCAAATAGCATAAGGAACAAGTGATAGAGCTAAACAATTCCACAATCAAAACATCAAATGTAAGTTCTGCAATCTTGTTACATCCAGTCATGACTGGTGAATAATGAAGCAACTCACTGGCAGAAGAAGATCCCCAAGTAATTCCATCATCCATGATGGGAGAACCCAACACATCAGAACGAAAGATCAAGGTAAAGCATTTGCAAGAACGTTCAGCCAGAACTGCGGAGTAGATGATCCATTTTGACTTTCTCCAGTGATCCCCTGCATAACATATGCCAGTCAGTTTTCAGCCAATTTGTTTTACTCCATGTGATATCAAGAAACAATCTGAAGCACTGGATATGGCAGAGGCAATGGCCCTGACAAAATTAAAATTATATTACAGATAACTTGTGCTCATGGACTTGCTGTCCCCATAGCTACTATGTTACAGTACAGCTACAACCCTAGCATCTACCTAAGAATGTGGAAAGTTGCACAAGTGTATCCCGAGCCAAAAAGCAGAACAAGTCCAGTCTGGCCAATTACCACCCCATTAGTCTACTCTGAATCCTGAGTAAAGAGATGGAAGGTGCCAATAGCAGCACTATCAAACAGCAGTTGATAAATAATAGCCTGCTCACTGATGCTCAGTTTAGTGTCTGCCAGGCCCTCTCACCTCCTAATCTCATTGCAGCCTCGGTTCAAACGTGGACAAAAGAGCTGAATTCCAGAGTTGAGGTGAGAGTGTCTGACCTTGACATCAAGGCCACATCAGACAGAGCGTGGTATTCAGAAGCCCTTGCAAAACTGGAGTCAAGGTGAATCGGGGAAAACTCTTTTGACTTTGAAGTCAGACATCTCAGCTCCAGGGCATCTCTGTAGGAGTTCCTCAGGATGGTGTCTTGAGTCCAACCATTTTCAGTTGCTTAATCAACAGCCTTCACTCTGTCATAAGGTCACAAGCGGTTGTGCAATCATCAGCAAACACTATGTTCAGCACCACTCGCAACTCCTCAGATAATAAAGCAGTCCACGTCCTAATGGAGCAAAACTTGGACAGTATCCAGGTTTGGGTTGACAAAAAGCAAGTAAATTTTGCACCAAACAAGTGCCAAAAAATGACCATGTCCATCAAGAGAGAATCTAATTATTGCGCCTTGATATTCAATGTTTTACCATCATTGAATCCCGCCTTGTCAAAGTCCTAGGGGTTACCATTGACCAGAAATTAAACTGAACCAGCCAAGTAAATACTGTGAGTACAAGAGCAGGTCAGAGGCTTGGAGTCCCGCCGTGAGTAATCCACCTCTTGACTCCTCATGGTTTGTCCTCCATTTACAAGACACAAATCAGGAGTATGATGGAATACTCTCCAATTGCCTGGATGGGTGCAGCTCCAATAACACTTGAGAAGTTTGACACCATCCAGGATTGACACCACATCACAAACATTTACTCCTGCCTCGGTCAATGCTCAGCAGCAACAATATGCATCATCTACAAGATGAACTGCTGAAAGTCACTAAGGTTTTTTGGACAGCACCTTTGAAACCCACAACAACTACTACCACCTGTAAATTCCCTTCCAATCCACTGAAAATTCTGACTTTGAAATATATTGCCACTCTTTTATTGTTGGATTAAAGTGGAGTGAATCAACTTGGCTGAAAGCTGTCTGTGATTCAGGCACCCTCTAAAAAAGACTGATGGATCATCCACAGCAATTCCAGCTGAAAGTTGGTGCGAATGTTTCTACTGATCTTTTGCAGTGCTGTGCCATGCTACCCATTATTGAGTACCAGGATATTTGCAGAGTCTTTCCTCTACTAAGTTGTTTAATTATCCACCGTCATTCATGACTGGATGTGACAGGACTGCAGAGCTTAGGTCTGATATGTTGGTTGTAAAGTCACTTAGCTTCATTTATCACTTGCTCCTTCTGCTGTTTGACACATTAGTAAAGCTATTTTGTAACTTCACCAAGTTGGTGTCTGGTATTGTTCCTGGCATACCCTCCTACACTGTTCAGTACACCAAATAGACTGGAGTGGTTCGACATGCCAGCTCAGTGCAACCTTCTTAAGGCAATCACAGCTGAATAAGCAATGCTGGCATAGGTAGCAACTCCCCCATTCAATGAATTAATGAGAAAAATGTTATTCTGGCTACGTGACCTTAGCTATCCATTGCCAAATGTGAAGCAAGCAAAATTGTGTGACTAATCACTGGAGATGATGGCCTATTGATGTTATTGCTGGACTATTAATCCAGAAATGCTCTAGGGACCTGGGTTCCAATCCCACCAAGGCAAATGGTTGCATTTTGAATTTAGTTAATAACCTGGAATTAAGCATCTACTATGAAACCATTGTTGGTTGTCAGAAAAACCCATTGGGTTCACTAATTCCTTCAGGGAAGGAAATCTGCCAAACTCACCTGGTCTGGCCTATATGTGACTCCAGATCTTCAGCAATGTGGTTGACTCTCAGCTATTCTCTGAAAAAGCCGAGCAAACCACTCCGTTCAAAGGCAACTAGGGATGGGCAATAAATGCCGACCAACTAGCAAAGCTCAAGCCCCATGAGTGAATATCTAAAAAGGTGAATATTTGTTTGATCACATTTTAGAGAGTGATTGATTATATCATTTATGCAAGTTGTTCAGCATGCATGATTGTTTTGGGCTGAGTCAGTGCCTAAACCCTATCAAGGTATGGCAACACCATCTTTAGGCCACCGAAAGTATTCTCAGAACTGTTCAACTAAGGACTAACTTTCTGTCTACACTTGGCGTATTCAAAGTTCCTTGTTTTTCCCAGTCTGAGTTCAAAACTTCAAAGCATTTCCCATGTTTATGTTTTATAGAATGTGCTGATGAATGATTGTGGAATTTCATACTTTGACTTGTTTTCACTATATCCTTTTTCCAGTCTCTCAAATTAAGTCCACAAATGTGAAAAATGTAAAGCTGCATGTAAAATGGATGGTCCAAAGAATAAATGACATTTCAAATAGAATTAGGTGGAGTTTATGTCACGGAAATTGCTGATTTCTCCCAGCTGTTGGTGCTGGTATTTATACTTCACACTGATGTCCTGACATCCCTCTTCATAAAAACATAGAAATTAGGAGCAGGAGTAAACCATTTAGCTCTTCAAGCCTGGGATTCGATATGATTGTTGCTGAGTCAAAACCCTATTTCTGCTTTCTCCTAATCCCTTGGACCCATTTAGTCCTAAGCAGTATATTGAACTCCTTGAAAACATTCAATGTTTTTGCCTCAACCGTTTTCTATGTCACAGCTTCACCATTCTCTGGGTGAAGGAATTTCTCTTCATTTCAGTTTTAAATGGCCTACCCACTTTCCTGAAGAAGGGCTTATGCCCGAAACGTCGATTCTCCTACTCCTTGGATGCTGCCCGACCTGCTGCGCTTTTCCAGCAACACATTTTTCAGCTCTGATCTCCAGCATCTGCAGTCCTCACTTTTTACCCATTTTCCTTAGACTTTATCCCCTAATTCTGGACTGCTTGGTCATTAGGAACAACCTGTGTTTGCCACCACCACCACCACCCCCATTCCTGTTCTCCTAAAATCCAACAGATATAGACTCAGCCAATCTCTCTTCATAAATTGGGAGCAGATATTCTCTGGGAAATGCATGTCAGAAATGTGGAGGTTGTTTAGGGAGCACTTGCTGCGAGTGCTGGATAGGTTTGTCTCACTGAGGTAAGGAAGGGATAGTAGGATGAAAAAGCCTTGGGTGACAAGAGATGCAGAAGATCTAGTCAAGAGGAAGAAGGAAGCTTACTTAAGTTTGAGGAAGCAAAGATCAGACAGGGCTTGAGAGGGTTATAAGAGCTAGAAGGGGGCATGAAAAAGCTTTAGCGGTTATATTTACGGAAAACCCAAAGGCATTCTACAGTTATGTGAGGAAAAAGAGGATGGTCAGCATGAGCGGAGGGCCAATCAGGGATAGTGAAGGAAACTTGGGCCTAGAGTTGGAGGAGATAGGGGAGGTCCTCAACGAATACAGTATTCACTTCAATATTCACTGGTGAGATGGACCTTGTCACTTGTGAGGACAGTGCAAAACAGACTGATATGTTGAACAGTTTGATGTTAAGAAGGAGGATGTGCTGGAAATTTTGAAAACATGAGGGCAGATAAGTCCCCTGGGTCAGACGAGATATACCCAAGGTTATATGGGAAGCGAGGAAGGGATTACTGCACCTTTGCAATGATTTTTGCATCTTCACTGTCCAGAGGAATAGTACCAGATGATTGGAGAGTCGCAAATGTTAATCCCTTGTTAAGAAAGGGATTAGGGATAACCCTGGGAAAAACGTCAGTGGTCGGCAAATTATTAGAGACGATTCTGAGAGACAGGATTTATGATTATTTGGAAAAGCATGGTTTGATTAGAGATAGTCAACATGGCTTTGTGAGGGGCTGGTAATGCCTCACAAGCCTTATTGAATGTTTTGAGGATGTGACAAACACATTGATAAAGATAGAGCAGTGGATGTGGATTATATGGATTTTACCTTGGTGTTTGATGAGGTTCTCCATGGTAGGCTCATTCAGAAAATAAGGAGATCTGGGACACAGGGAAATTTGACTGTCTGGATACAGAATTGGCTGGCCCATAGAAGTCAGAGGGTGGTAGTAGATGGAAAGTACTCAGCCTGGAGCTGGGTGACCAGTGGTGTTCCACAGGGATCAGGTTTGGGACCTCTGCTCTTTGTGATTTTGATAGATCATATTAATGCTTGCAACACTATTTACAAAACACGCAAGTATACCACCCTGCTTTAATCAATACAGCACTTCGTATGGGAAATAATCATTCTAATCATCATAATAAGAAAACTTATTAAATCGCTGATCAGAAAGAAGCCACATTAAGTAGATGCGCAAAGAAAACACGATCAGGAAAGTAAACTTCGATACGCTGTTTCCGGAGGCACAATGTTTTTTCCTTGGCAAACTTAAAAAAAGGCAGCCTCTAAACTCCATCAAATATAGTCCCAACCAACCTCTCTTCATAAATTGGAAACAGATATTCCCAGGGAAATGCATGTCAGAAATGTGGAGGTTGTTTAGGGAGCACTTGCTGCGAGTGCTGGATAGGCTTGTCTCACTGAGTTAAGGAAGGGATGGTGGGATGTAAGAACTTTGGGTGTTGAAGTCCACATTCATGCCCTGGGGTTGAAGTGTTCTGAGGCGGAAGATGAGGCGTTCTTCCTCCAGGCGTCAGGTGGTGAGGGAGCTGCGGTGAAGGAGGCCCAGGACCTCCATGTCCTCGGCAGAGTGGGAGTGAGAGTTGAAATGGTGGGCCACAGAGCGGTGTGGTTGATTGGTGCGGGTGTCCCAGAGATGTTCCCTAAAGCACTCTGCTCTAACTTCACCAGTTTCCTCATTTCCCCTTCCCCCACCTCATCCCAGTTCCAAACTTCCAGCTCAGCACTGACCCCATGACTTGTCCTACCTGCCTATCTTATGTTCCACCTTTCCACTCCACTCTCCTCTCTGACCTATCACCTTCATCCCCACCCCGACTCACCTATTGTACTCTATGCTACTTTCTCCCCACCTCCACCCTCCTCTCATTTATCTCTCCACCCTTCAGGCACTCTGCCTCTATTCCTGATGAAGGGCTTTTGCCCGAAACGTCGATTTTCCTGCTCCTCGGATGGTGACTGAACTGCTGTGCTTTTCCAACGTCACTCTAATCCAGAATCTGGTTTCCAGCATCTGCAGTCATTGTTTTTACCTATGCAGAAGATCTAGTCAAGAGGAAGAAGGAAGCTTATTTAAGTTTGAGCCACTCTAAGGAGTGGCTCAGTGGTTAGCACTGCTGCTTCACAATGCCAGGGACCCAGGTTCGATTCCCACTTTGGGTGACTGTCTGTGTGGAATTTGCACATTCTCCCCATTTGAGCGTGAGTTTCTTCCGGGTTCTCCGGTTTCCTCCCACAATCCAAAGGTGTGCATGTTGGGTGAATTGGCCATGCTAAATTGCCCATAGTGTTAGGTGTATTAGTCAGGGGTAAGTGTCGGGTCAGGGAATGGGTCTGGGTGGGTTACTCTTCGGAGGGTTGGTGTGGACTTGTTGGGCCAAAGGGCCTGTTTCCTTATGTAGGGAATTTAATCTAATCTAAATGACTTGAATGAGGAAGCAGAAGGGTGGCTTACTAAGCTTGCCGCTGACACGAAGGTTGGTGGAGTTGTGGATAGTGTGGAAGGCTGTTGTAGGTTGCAATGGGACATTAACAGGATGCAGAGCTGGGCTGAGAAGTGGCAGATGGAGTTCAACCTGGAAAAGTGTGACGTGATTCATGTTTGTAAGTCGAATTTGAATGTAGGTTACAGGATTAAAGGCATGATTCTTGGTCGTGTGGAGATACAGAGGGATCTCAGGGTCCACATCCATAGATCCCTTAAAGTTGCCAGCCAAGTTGATTTGGGTTGTTAAGAAGGCACATGGTGTGTTGGCTTTCATGAGCGGGGGATTGAGTTTAAAAGCCACTCAGTTATGCTGCAGCTGTACAAAGTCCTGGTTAGACCACACTTGGAATATTGTGTTCAGTTCTGGTTGCCTCATTATAGGAAGGATGTGGAAGCTTTAGAAAGGGTGCAGAGGAGATTTACCACGTTGCTGCCTGGATTGGAGGGCATGTCTTATGAAGAAAGGTTGAGGGAGCTTGGGCTTTTCTCAATGGAGCGAAGAAGGGTGAGAGATGACTTGATAGAGATAGACAAGATGATGAGAGGCATAGATAGAGTGGATAGTCAGAGACTTTTTCCCACGTAGGAAATGGCTGTCACAAGGGAGCATAATTTTAAGGTGATTGGAAGAAGGTTTAGGGGAGGTGTCAGAGGTTCTTTACACAGAGAATCGTGGGTGTGTGGAAATCACTGCCAGCAGTGGTAGTAGATTCAGATACATTTGGGACATTTAAACGACTCTTGGATAGGCACATGGATGATAGTAAAATGAAGGGTTTGCAGGTTAGTTTAATCTTAGAGTAGTATAAAAGGTCAGCACAAGATTGAGGGCCGAATGGCCTGTACTGTGCTGTACTGTTCTAAGTTCCATTTTCTGTGCTGTATACCTGCCATGCCAGGAATCAATTGTGTGTTGCATTCCCTTTATAGCCAGAACATCCTTCCTCAGATAAGGAGATCAAAACTGAATACAATACTTCAGGTGTTGACTCAGGAAGGACTTATACAAATACAGTAAGACATCACTGCTCCTGTACTCAAGTATCCTTGCTTTGAAGGTCAATATACAAAGTGTAGGAACAAGTTACAGTAGATGCGAGAATCTGTACTGACACTAACAAATCCTGGAGATCACATTGGGTCAGGCAGCATCTACAGAGAGACAGCAAGTTAAAGTTTTTGAGTCTAGATGACTCTTCATCAGTGCTGAAGTGAAGTGTGGAGGAGACAGCGTTTATTCCTTAGTTTGGCAGGGTGTGCGGAGGTCATTGGTGTAGGGTGCTAATTGAGAAAAAGTGTTGATCGTTCAGATTAAATGATTGGAACGTGAGAATAACAAAACAATGGGGTGTTTCCTGCCTAACTTGAAAGGACAGTTAAGTGGGATGGGGAGAGAGGAAGACATGATAACAAGCTAAAAAAAAGGGAATAAATGGGAATTGGTTCACAATTTAACTTAATATAAAGTCGTTGAACTTAATATAAAGTCCAGAAAGCTATAAAATGCCTCCTCTGAAGATGAGATGTTGACCTTCCAATTTGTACTGTGAATCACAGGAGCACTGCAGCATGCCATGAACAGACATGTGAGCATATTAGCAGGATACTGTGTTAAAATGACTCACTATGGGAAGATTGGGGTCCTGCTTGCACACAAACCAGAGGTATTCCGCAAAGTGGTCATGCAGTCTATGTTTGTTTTCTCCAGGCCACATTGGGTGCAGTGAATACAATACACAAGATTGGAGTCATGATTTGGAGATGCCGGTGTTGGACTGGGGTGTACAAAGTTAAAAATCACACAACACCAGGTTATAGCCCAACAGATTTAATTGGAAGCACACTAGCTTTCAGAGCGACGCTCCTTCATCGGGGTGTACAGGTGAAATGCTGCTTCACCTGGAAAGACTGCTGAGGCCCTTGGATGGTGAGCAGGGGCAGGTGTTGTACTTTCTGCTGTTACATGGGAAGGTGCTGTGGTGAGGGAGTTGGTTGTGGAATGGACTAGGGTGTCCCTGAACTATCAACATATTTTCTCCATTAGCACCCTATGACCACTATCCTCACCACTCTCACCCCCACACCCTGAACTATAACAGCAGTCATCCCAGCTCCCACAAATAAAGCTGCATTGCAACACTATTTAAACAGACAAGGACACACTGCTGCAGCAATCCAGAACTTCAGAGGGCAGAACAGGAACATTTATTCAAGGGACTTAAACAAACAGGTACTCCAAGAACACTATCCTCCAATACTTATGCAACAAACTTAAAGAAGAAAAAACTACACAACCAGACACGATAGTGACCACGCCAACATTAAAGAAATATCAGAAATGACTACCCAACTACTCGGGCCTCTAGGAATCTTAATTGCCCACAAACCAGCAAATACCTTTCACCAGCTCCTCACAAACCTAAAAGACCCAGCACCTACATACAACAGGACTAACATTATTTCCAAGATACCCTGCAAGGACTGTGAAAAACACTAAATAGGACAAACAGGAGGAAAACTGACCATACGAGTACACAAACATCAACTCGCCATTGCCAAACATAACAAGTACTCTCATTTCCAACCACACAGACACCAAAAGACACCAATTCAACTGGGACAATATAACCATCTAGCGCAGGCTAAACAGAGAAACACAAGGGAATTCCTTGAAGCCTGACACTTCAACTGGAACTCAATCAATAAACACATTGAACTAGACCCCATTTACAAACCACTCAGATACAGAACCGGAAGTACCGAAAAAAAGGAAACATAAATACCAGGCGGGGCAGACCACCAACACTGTATTGAAGACATACTGATGATGTCACCTAACGAGGCGACAAACGTCTGCAGAAAACCACACCAGCTCAGCGAACGAATCTACAACCTCATCCACAACTTGAGCTACAAATCTTTTCAAAAACTCTAATTAGCTCAACTGTAACCCTATCGAACTGCTTAACAAAATAAAATATTAACTCTGAATAATTAACTGTTTAAATATAGTAAATCCCATAAACACACCATTGGCAAAAACAAATTCAGTAAAATAGATCATCTCACATGCAATTCTAGCAGCAGGAAGAGAACCCCAGTTTTTAGCTGTAACACAGAGAGGAATAAGAGCTTCCACATCCAGCTTCAAGCCCTGTATTCCTGATGAAGGGCTTTTGCCCGAAACGTCGATTTTACTGCTCCTTGGATGCTGCCTGAACTGCTGTGCTTTTCCAGCACCACTAATCCAGAATCTAGTTTCCAGCATCTGCAGTCATTGTTTTTATCTAGCTTCAAGACCCCAGCAACTGCTACTGAAGGATAAAATTTTTTTAAAAACTGGTTCGGTGGGAGCTTGAATCCACCCATTGAAGCTGCTTCAATTGTTCCAATTTTGAAAAAAAACCCAAGCTGTTTATTTTATTGGCTTTGTAGCAGAGTGCTCAGCGCCTCTGTCATAACCTTTCTTTATATAAGAAAAAGGTCAAAAGTAAGCATAGTACCTTCCGAGAACTCTTGAAAACATTTTGTAGCTGTATATTACTTTAAGATGCAGTGAAAAACGCTACAGATTTTCTTTCTTCTCTTTCCTTCTTATGCTTTCTGTTGAATTAGGCTGAACAATGTGCAGGTTGTTTTGCTATAACACACAGTTCATTAACGTAAGTTTACTGTAATGCGATTAATGAACAGGGAACACTGTTTCTAAAGTTGGAACTTTTAAGATGTGTTGGCTGTAACACGATTACATCGGCAAGCACTGTTCCTAAAGCGCGATTTTTCAATGATGCTGAATTGCATAAGAACGCAACCATTGCATTACAGAAGAATTAGCTGTCGTGCAAAAGCTTGAGAATTTAGAAGAAAAAGAGGTGACCCTTTTGAAACGTACAAGATTCTTGGAGGATTTGACAAGGTAGATACAGAAAGGTTGGTTTCCCCTCTGGGACAGTCAAAGACCAGTGGACATAATCCATAATCTGAGTAAGATATGGTCCATTTAAGACCGAGGAGGAGAAGAAATCTTTTCTCTCAAAAGGTAGTGAATCTGGACTTATTTAATCAAGAAGGCTGTAGAGGCCGGTTTGTTAAGTATATTCCGGGCTGAAATAGACAGATTTTTAAATAGTAAGGAAATCAAGGGTTATGGAAAAGACAGAAGCAGACTCACTGGGCTGAATGGCCTCCTTCTGCTCCTACATCCTACGGTCCATAAGTGCTAAGTCTCAAATGCTTTATCATTTATCTATCACTCCACCCTATCTATCACTCAGTCTCACCCACTTCCATCCTCCCGTTTCCTCTGGAGTCTTAATTCACACCTATTGGCAGGCAAAGACTTGTCAGGAGCTTAAGGTCCACCACATGCAAACTCCATCATGTCCAAAATTTTGTTCTGTGTGAAACGAGAAGCCACTGTTTGTACACTACTCCATCTACGGAGCCCCATTGATTATGTATCCAGCAACGCGAGTCTCATTTTGAAATTCCAAGGTAGTCTTGCTGACTTTGCCTCTGGAAACTACTCCTTCTTGGGTCTTTAACCTCTGCCTCTAGCTTTTATGATTGATTGCCTTCAGCTATCACAGTCCTACTCTTTGGATCTCTGCAAACCTGAGTTTTGCTGCATGTCTCCTCTAAAAGATTCCCATCTTTCTCAACATGTTTCCAATCATATCTTAAATTGCAACTTTACGTCACCTTTTCCTCTAACATGCCCTAGGATATTTGTATGTTATTTAAATGCAAATTTGTTTCTAAATTTTGGATGTTTGTAAAATACTAAATGAATTACTTTGAGCTTTAGCGTTTCATGAGATTTCAGCTACGACATGAAGCTGGTATTTTTAAAAATGCTGACAGACTTGTTTTCTGGTGACTGCACATTTCCTGCATTTATGGTACCTTATTTATGTTTCTCTTTTTCTTTCAGTCTACTTTTTATGGACGCTTCCGACATTTCCTGGATATCATTGATCCACGGACTCTGTTTGTCTCTGAGGTACTCTGTAAAGTATATGTTTTATAAACCTTCTTCAGTTGGGTAAACAATCAATCCAACTTTTTCTTTTTATAGGCTATGTTTGCACTTCCAAACAGACACCTTCCTACTGTTAATCCATATTCCACATTTAAACTACCAAATCATAAATTCCTTTCAGCACTTTAAATATGTTCTACAGGCATGTAACCCGTAGATTATTGTGTATTCTATGAAACTGTGGGGAGGTGATGGCCTTGTGATGTTGCCACTGGACTAGTGTCCATATGTAGGTAATAGTTTGGGTACAAATCCACACCAGATGGTGGAATGTAATTCAGTAAAAAATCTAGAATTTAAAGTCAAATGATGACCATGAAACCATTGTCAATTGTTGTAAAACCCATCTTGGGAAGGAAACTGCCATCCTTACCATATGACTTCAGACTATCAATGTGATTGGCTCTTAACTAACTTCTCAAAAGCTACTCAGTTGAATCAACTGGTACAATATCTAAAGAAAGGAATGAAATAAGATGGACACCTGGCATTGCGTAAGGCACCAGAAACAACAATGGCATGCACCGTCCTGTTGACACTGCAAAGTCTTCCTCACTAACATCTGGGATCTGGTACCAAAGTCTGTCTCTCAGACTGGTTAAGTAGCAACCTGACATAATCAAACACTTGGAACCATACCTTTCAGATAATGTCCTAGACACCGCCATCACCCCCCCCTGGATATGACTTGTCTCACTAGGACAGAAGCAGAAGTGGTGGTGTTACAGTGGTATTCAGACCTAGGCAGTTGCTCCAGGACTCATCAACATTAACTCCAGCTCCAAGAAGCCTCGTGACACCAGGTCAAATGCAGACAGAGAAAGGTCTTCCTTACACCGGACCATGCACCATCTGACCCCCACAGTTGATTTTTGAACACCATTTGGAGGAAGCTCTGAGGGTGGGAAGGCTGTAAATGTAGTTTGGGAGGGGTCTCCTAGCACCATTTCTGACTGGGCAAGTTTTATACTAAAGGACGTAGCTACTGGATTGGGACAGGTGATGAGGGAACGGGAGGGACACTCATACTTGACCTCATCTTCACCAATCTGAGTGCAGCAATACATCTGTCCATGACTATATTGGCAAACGCTACTATTGCACTGTCCTTGGAGAGACAAACTCTTGTCTTCACTCTGAAGATGCTCCCTGAGGAACATTGCAGGCCTAACCAACTTCAACTGTTCCAGCAGTGACTGGTCCCTACATCAGATGTGGGGATGTTCACGATTATTACACAATCTTCAGCACCATTTGCAACCCCTTATATGTAACAAGACCTTGTTATGGACCAGACTAAAGCCCCTTCAAATATATCAAGGAGATAGCCTCGACCCTCACTTTTTCTTATTTAAAGACAAGAGTAAGGTACTGTGTTCCCGATGTTTTTCATTATTTGTTATACAATTCGACCTTAAACAAAACAGACTTTGTTCTTAATCTACAGTTAGAATACAGACAAAAGAATAAAGAATTGGTTGAACGTGAACTCCATTGGAAAACATAACAAAATAATATGTTACTTAACTACTGAACAGCAACTGTTCCACTATAGTAAAATCCCATAAACACACCCTTGGCAAAGGCAAATGCAGTAAAGTAGATTGTCACACGTGCAATTCTGGCAGCAGAGACAACCCAAGCTTTTAGCTGTCAAAAAGAGAGAGTTGTAGCAGGTTTCACAACCAGCTGCCAAAAACCCCAACAACTACTGAAAGCAGAAGTAAAGCCCTTGTTTTGTGGGAGCCTGACTCCATCCATTCATGCTGCTTCTGTTGTTCCAACATTTAAAAAGAAACCCTAGGCCTCACAAGCGGTTGACTTTATTGGCTTGGAACTGAGTGCCTCAACTTCTGTTGATAAAAGAGAATGATTATGTCCAACTAGAGATAATCGAAACATTGACATTCAAACCCTTACCATCACTGAATCTCCCAGTACCAACGTCCTGGGGAGGTAACCATTGACCATATGCTGAACTGGACTAGCAATTTAATTATTGTGGCTACAAGGTCAAGTGAGTCACCTAATCCTTTCAGGATAATTCACTTCCAGACTCCCCAAAGCCTGTTTACCAATTACAATATACATGTCAGGAGTATGATGAAATACTTCCCACTTGCCTGGATGATTGCAGCTCCAAAACACTCAGGAAACTTGACAACATCCAGGACAATGCAGCCTGCTTGATTGGCACCAAATCCACAAACATACATTCCTTCCACCACTAGCAATCAGTAACAGCAGTGTGTATGATTGACAAGATGCACTGCAGACATTCACCAAGACTCCTTTGACAGCACTGTCCAAATTCACAAGCGCCACAAACTAGATGGACCAGAGTAAGCAGACACATTGGAATATCACCGCCTGCAAGTTCTTTTCTAAGCTCCTCAACATCCTGACTTGGAAATGTATTGTCATTCCTTCAGTGACACTGGGTCAAAATCCTGGAATTCTCTCCCAAACAATATTGTGGTCTGTCCCCATAGTTAGGTAGACAGACAGGAGGTTTTGTGGAAACAAAAGAGACACATGGTTGGTGTGTTGCCTCCCAGGTGCCAGGGTTCGTGATGTCTCTGACTGTGTTTTTGGGATCTTTATAGGGGAGGGTCCACATAGGCACCAGCGACATAGGTAGGAAGAGAGATGGTGAATTTAAGGCAGATATTCAGGGAGCTAGGGTGGAAGCTTAGTGCTAGAACAAACTGAGTTGTTATCTCTGGTTAGTTGCCCATATCATGTGCTAGTGAGGGGAGAAATAGCGAGAGAGGAGTTGAACACGTGGCTACAGGGATAGTGCAGGAGGGAGGGTTTTGGACTCCTGGATAATTGGGGCTTTTTCTGGGGTAGTTGGGACCTCTGCAAACAGGATGGTCTTCACCTGAACCAATATCTGGAGGTGGGGGGGGTGAAATTTGGTAATGTTCTTCAGGTGGGTTTAAACCATTTCAGCAGGGGGATGGGAACCCAAACTGTAGTTGAAATACAGAAGAGGTTGAGAGAGGGAGGTCTGAATAAGGTTTCAGGAACGCAAGAGGGCACTGGCAAGGAAAAGGTTGGTTTGAAGTGTGGGTCGGTTCCAGGGATTTCAATTTTGTGGCCATTTCAGAGACATGGGTAGAGGAGGGACAGGAATGGTTGTTGCAGATTCTGAGATTTAGATGCTTCAGTAAGAACAGAGAAGATGGTAAAAGAGGTAGGGGTATGGCATTGTTAGTCAATAACAGTATTACAGCTGCAGAAAGGACGTTTGAGGATTTGTCAACGGAGGTAGTATGGGCTGAGATTAGAAACAGGAAAGGAGAGGTCACCCTGTTGGGAGTTTTCTATAGACCTCTGAATTGTTCCAGAGATGCAGAAGAAAATATAGCAAAGATGATTCTCAGTAGGAGTGAGAGTGACAGGGTAGTTGTTATGGGGGACTGCACCTTCCCAAATATTGACTGGGAATGCTGTAGTTCAAGTTTTAATAGAGCCATAGAGATGGTACAGCATGCAAACAGACCCTTCGGTTCAACCCGTCCATCCCAACCCAACCTAATCCCACCTGCCAGCACCCAGCCCCTATCCCTCCAAATCCTTCCTATTCATATACCTATCCAAATGCCTCTTAAATATTGCAATTGTACCAGCCTCCACCACTTCCTCTGGCAGCTCATTCCATACACGTACCACCTGCTGCGTGAAAAAGTTGCCCCTTAGGCCTCTTTTATATCTTTCCCCTATCACCCTAAATCTATGCCCTCTAGTTCTGGACTCTGACCCCAGGGAAAAGACTTTGCCTATTTACCCTATCCATGCCCCTCATAATTTTGTAAACCTCTATAAGGTCACCCCTCAGTCTCTGATGCTCCAGGGTAAACAGTCCCAGCCTGTTCAACCTCTCCCTATAGCTCAAATCCTCCAACCCTTGCAACATCCTTGTAAATCTTTTCTGAACCCTTTCAAGTTTCACAACAGCTTTCCGATAGGAAGGAGACCAAAACTGCACGCAATATTCCAACAGTGGCCTAACCAATGTCCTGTACAGCTGCAATATGACCTCCCAACTCCTGTACTCAATATTCTGACCAATAAAGGAAAACATACTGGGTAATGAACCCAGCCAGGTGTCAGATTTGGAGGTAGGTGAGCACTTTGGTGATAGTGACCACAATTCGGTTATGTTTACTTTAGTGATGGAAAGGGATAGGTATACACCGGAGGGCAAGAGATACAGCTGGGGGAAAGACAATTATGATGTGATTAGACAACTTTTAGGATGCACTGGATGGGGAAGGAACCTGCAGAGCATGGGCACAACAGAAATGTGGAGTTTATTCAAGGAACAGCTACTGTGTCCCCTTTGTAAATATGTACCTGTCAGACAGGGAGGAAGTTGTCGAGTGTAGGAGCAGTGGTTTACGAAGAGTTTAATCTCTTGTCAAGAGGAAGAAGAGGCTTATGTTACGATGAGATGTGAAGGCTCAGTTAGGATGATTGAGAGAACCAAGTCAGCTAGGAAAGACCTCAAGAGGAAGCTAAGATGAGCAAGAAGGGGACATGAGAAGTTGTTGGCAGATAGGATCAGGGAAAACCCTAAAGCTTTCTACAGGTATATAAGGGATAAAAGAATGACTAGAGTAAGATTAGGACCAATCAAGGACAGTAGTGGTATGTTGTGCGTGGAGTCAGTGGAGATAGGGGAAGCGCTAAATGAATATTTTCATGAGTATTCAGACTGGAAAAAGACAGTGTTGTCGAGAAGAATACTGAGAAACAGGCGACTCGACTAAATGGGAGTGAGGTTCACAAGGAGGAGGTGTTAGAAATTCTGGAAAGTGTGAAAATAGATAAGTCCCTGGGGCTAAATGGAATTTAGCCTTGGATTATCTGGGAAACCAGGGAGGAGATTACCAAGCCTTTGGCTTTGATCTTTATGTTGTCCTTGTCTGTGGGAATGGTGCCAGAAGACTAGAGGATAGCAAATGTTGTTCCTTTATTCAAGAAGGGAGTAGAGACAACCCTGGTGGACCAGTGAGCCCTACTTCAGTTGTGGGTCAAGTGTTGGGAAGGTTATAAGAGACAGGATTTATAATCATCTAGAAAGGAATAAGTCGATTAGGGATAGTAAACATGGTTTTGTGAAGGGTGGGTCGTGCCTCATAAACCTTATTGAGTTCTTTGAAAAGGTTACCATACAGGTGGATGAGGGTAAAGCGGTTGATGTGGTGTATTTGGATTTCAGTAAGACATTTGAATAGGTTTCCCATGGTAGGCTACTGCACAAAATATGGAGGCATGGGATTGAGGGTGATTTTGTGGTTTGGATCAGAAATTGGCTAGCTGAAAGAAGACAGCGGGTAGTGGTTGATAGGAAATGTTCATCCTGGTGTTCAGTTCCTAGTGGTGGACTGCAAGGATCTGTTTTGTGTCCACTGTTGTTTATCATTTTTATAAACCTGGATGAGGACATAGAAGGATGGGTTAGTAAATTTACAGATGACACTAAGGTCGGTATAGTTGTGGGTAGTGTCGAAGGATGTTGTAGGTTACAGAGGGACGTAACTAAGCTGCAGAGGTGGACTGAGAGGTGATAAATGGTGTTTAATGCAGAAAAGTGTGAGGTGATTCACTTGGAAGAAGTAACAGGAATGCAGAGTACTGGGCTAATGGTAAGGTTCTTGGTGGTGTAGATGAGCAGAGAGATCTCTGTGTCCATGTAAATTGATCCCTCAAAGTTGCCATCAAACTGATAGGGCTGTTAGGAAGGCATATGGCGTGTTAGCTTCTATTAGTAGAGGGATCGAGTTTCAGAACATTGAGGTCATGTTGCAGCTGTACAAAATTCTTGGTGCGGCCATACTTGGAGTATTGCTTATAGTTCTAATCAATGCATTTTCGGAAGGCTGTGGAAGTTTTGGAAAGGGTTCGAAGGAGATTTACTAGGATGTTGCCTGATGGGGAGGGAAGATCTTATGAAGAAAGGTTGAGGGACTTAAGGTTGTTTTTGTTGGAGGGAAGAAGGTTGAGAGGTAACTTAATTGAGACATACGAGATAATCAGAGTGTTAGATAGGGTGAACAGTGAGAACCTTTTTCCGAGGATGGTGATGGATAGCATGTGGGGCATAGCTTTAAATTGAGGGGTGAGATATAGGACAGATGTCAGAGGTAGTTCCTCAAGAGAGGAGGAGGGACGGGGAACGCACTGCCTGCACCAGTTGTTGACTCACCAACTTTACAGGCATTTAAATGGTTATTGGATAGGTATATGGACGAGAATGGAATAATGTAGGTTAGATGGGCTTCAGATTGGGTCCACACGTCAGCGCAACATCGAGGGCAAAAGCGCCTGTAGTGCGCTGTAATGTTATATATTCTGTGGTCCCCTATAACAAATGAACTGCAACAGTGAAGAAGGTAGCTCACCACCATCTTTTCAAGAGCATCCAGGACTGGCCAGTAATACCCATGTTCCTGGATTGAACAAAGAGCATCTAAAGGAAATATATCCTGAATTTGACAACTGTACTAATTCTTCTAAATGCAAGATGGTAGTGGAGTAGGGCTCCTGAGTTTTGCTTTTATTTCTTTTTCTTTTCAAAAGCTTTTCCTTTTTTATCTCTTTTCTTGTTTGTTTTTTGATCTTCTATTTTCCTAACTTACCTCGAGCTCCGATGGCATCAGCAGTGGACCTCAAGCAAGCCCCAGCGGAGACCTCGAGTGAGCCTGACATGCAAATTCGTGAAGCGTTTCATATTTAAAAGGGGCTAATATACTGGCAGGGAAATTTGCTAGAGCTGCTTGGGAGGATTGAAGATAGTATGGTAGGGGATTTTAACTTTCTAAACATAGACTGGGACTCCTAATGGGTGAAAGGTTTAGATGGAGAGGAATTTGTTAAGTGCGTACAAGACAATTTTCTGATTCAGTATGTGGATGTACCTACTAGAGAAGGTGCAAATCTCTTGGGAAATAAGGCAGGGCAGGTGACTGAGGTGTCAGTAGGGGAGCACTTTGGGGCCAGCGACCATAATTCCATTAGATTTAAAATAGTGATGGAAAATGATAGACCAGATCTAAAAGTTGAAGTTCTAAATTGAAGAAAGACCAATTTTGACGGTATTAGGCAAGAACTTTCGAAAGCTGATTGGGGGCAGATGTTCGCAGGTAAAAGGATGGCTAGAAAATGGGAAGCCTTCAGAAATGAGATAACGAGAGTCCAGAAAAAGTATATTCCTGTCAGGGTGAAAGGAAAGGCTGGTAGGTATAGGGAATGCTGGGTGACTAAAGAAATTGAGGGTTTGGTTAAGAAAAAGAAGGAAGCATATGTAAGTATAGACAGGATAGATCGAGTGAATCCTTAGAATAGTATAAAGGCAGTAGGAGTATACTTAAGAGGGAAATCAGGAGGACAAAAAGGGGACATGAGATAACTTTGGAAAATAGGGTTAAGGAGAATCCAAAGAGTTTTTACAAATACATTAAGGACAAAAGGATAACTAGGGAGAGAATAGGGTCCCTCAAAGATCAGCAAGGCGGCCTTTGTGTGGAGCTGTAGAAAATGGGTGAGATACTAAATGAGTATTTTGCATCAGTATTTACTGTGGAAAAGGATATGAAAGATATAGACTGTAGGGAAATAGATGGTGACATCTTGCAAAATGTCCAGATTACAAAGGAGGAAATGCTGGATGTCTTGGAATGGTAAAGGTGGATAAATCTCCAGGACCTGATCAGGTATACCCTAGAACTCTGTGGGAAGCTAGAGAAGTAATTGCTGAGCCTCTTGCTGAGGTATTTGTATCATCAATAGTCACAGGTGAGGTGCCAGAAGACTGGAGGTTGGCAAACGTGGTGCCATTGTTTAAGTAGGGTAGTAAGGACAAGCCAGGGAACTATAGATCAGTGAGCCTGATGTCGATGGTGGGCAAGTTGTTGGAAAATCCTGAGGGACAGGATGTACATGTATTTGGAAAGGCAAGGACTGATTAGGGATAGTCAGCATGGCTTTGTGCGTGGGAAATCATGTCTCACAAACTTGATTGAGCTTTTTAAAGAAGTAACAAAGAGAATTGATGAGGGCAGGGCAGTAGATGTGATCTATGTGGACTTCAGTAATGGGCAAAGTTTTCCTTGGGAGACTGGTTAGCAAGGTTTGATCTGATGGAATACAGGGAGAACTAGCCATTTGGATACAGAACAGGTTCAAAGATAGAAGACAGAGGATGGTGGTGGAAGGTTGTTTTTCAGACTGGAGGCCTGTGACCAGTGGAGTGCCACAAGGATCGGTGCTGGGTCCTTTACTTTTTGTCATTTACATAAACAATTTGTATGTGTGCATAAGAGGGACAGTTAGTTACAGATGACACCAAAATTAGAGGTGTAGTGGACAGCAAAGAGGGTTACCTCAGATTACAACAGGATCTTGACCAGATGGGCCGATGGGCTGAGAAGTGGCAGATGGAGTTTAATTCAGATAAATGCAAGGTGCTGCAATTTGGGAAAGCAAATCTTCGCAGGACTTATACACTTAATTGTAAGGTCCTAGGGAGAGTTGCTGAACAAAGCGACCTTGGAGTGCAGGTTCATAGCTCCTTGAAAGTGGAGTCGTACGCAGATAGGTAGTGAAGAAGGCGTTTGGTATGCTTTCTTTTATTGGTCAGAGTATTGAGTACAGGAGTTGGGAGGTCATGTTGCCGCTGTACAGGACGTTGGTTAGGCCACTGTTGGAATATTGCGTGCAGTTTTGGTCTCCTTCCTATTGGAAAGATGTTGTGAAACTTGAAAGGGTTCGGAAAAGATTTACAAGAATGTTGCCATGATTGGAGGATTTGAGCTACAGGGAGAGGGTGAACAGGCTGGGGTGTTTTCCCTGGAGCGTCGGAGGCTGAGGGGTGACCTTATAGAGGTTTACAAAATTGAGGTGCATGGATAGGGTAAATAGGCAAAGCCTTTTCCCTGGGGTCGGGAGTCTAGAACTAGAGGGCATAGGTTTAGGGTGAGAGGAGAAAGATGTAAAAGAGACCTAAGGGGCAACATTTTCACACATGGGGTGGTACAGGTATGGAATGAGCTGCCAGAGGAAGTGGTGGAGACTGATACAATTGCAACATTTAAGAGGCATATGGATGGGTGCATGAATAGGAAGGGTTTGGAGGGATATGGCTGGGTGCTGGCAGGTGGGACTAGATTGGGTTGGGATATCTGGTCAGCATGGACGGGTTGGACCGAAGGGTCTGTTTCCATGCTGTACATCTCTATGACTCTATGAGGCCAGAGTAGAGGAGTGTAGGCCCAGCACAGACCTCAGGCATTTGTAAAACTTGAGGAATGGCAGCTGTGGCGGTGACGGAGTGTGGCAGTTGCTGGGGCGTAGCGTAAGCCTGGAAGGCAGCAGTGGCAATCGGCAGCAAACGATGGTGGCAGCGGCAATCAGGGCCAAAGCATTGCGAGCGGCGGCGAAGCCTAGCATGCCTGAACCAGTCTTAGCCCAGCACGGTCGAAAGCATACCCAGAGCTGGGGGAGAGCGAGCCCTCTTGGGGAAGCCCAGCTTGGAGCATCTGCAGGCCAGTGGCTCAAGAAAGGACTGTAATGTTTGACATTTTACCTTGATTTCTCTATTTTTCTGCTTTAATGCTAAGGAGACTATGGTGCTGAAGTTTTTAACTTATTTCTTTTATTTCTCTATTTCTGTAACTAAGATTTTGTGTATATGATGGCACTGAATCTGGTGACATTGTACACTTTTTACTGTACTCTCGTACCCCACACTTGAGTACACATGACACTAAAATTTAAATCTAAATATAAATCTAACTTTCAGCATGGCCACCCGTCTGCAGATTATCTTTACATTAGACAAGCGTACTGTCCTCCATCGAACCTGTTTGGAAGGAAACAATCAGAAGCATTTTTGTATTGGCACTGTGCACGGAGGCTGATCTTTGTGCTGCTAGAGCTGACTGTCCATTTCCTGCAAAAGAATTGCTGCCCTACATTTTCCTGCAAGTTTTGTCACAGGACCAAAGAATTGCCAAGAGAGATTTTTTTTGTCAAGATGAGGGACCAGTCCGTCTGACTTCTGAATTAAATGATCACTCTGTTAGAAACATAGAATAGAATAGGATCCATACAATGTGGAAACAAGCCATTCGGGCCAACAAGTCCACACCAATCCTCCAAAGAGTAACCCACCCAGACCCATTCCCCTATCATTCTACCTTTCCCCTGACTAATGCACCTAGCCGACAAATCCCTGAACACTATAGGTAATTTAGCATGGCCATTTCACCTCACCTGCTCATCTTTGGACTGTGGGAGGAAACTAGAGCGCCTGGAGGAAACCCATGCAGACATGGGGAGAATGTGCAAACTCCACACAGACAGTCACCCGAGGCTGGAATCGAACCCAGGTCACTAGTGCTGTGAGGCAGTATTGCTAACCACTGAGCCACAGGAGGAGGCCATTCGTCCCTTCGAGCCTGCTCCACCATTCATCATGATCATGGCTGATCATTCAACTCAACAGCCAAATCTTGCTTTCTCCCATACCCTTTGATCCCATTCACCCCAAGCTCTATGTCTAGCCGTCTCTTGAATACATTCAATGTTTTGGTATCACCTACTTCCTGTGGTAATGAATCCCACAGGCTTACCGTTGTTTGGGTGAAGAAATGTCTCTTCATCTCTGTCCTAAATGGTCTATCCTAAATCCTCAGACTGTGATCCCTGGTTCTGGACACACCCACATTGAGAACATCCTGCTGAAATTTTATAAGTCTCTGTAAGATCCACCCCTCATTTGTCTGAAGTCCAGTGAAGGGTGTAGATCAGAGTGGTGCTGGAAAAGCACAGCAGGTCAGGCAACATCCGAGGAGCAGAAAAATCGATGTTTCGGCAAAAGCCCTTCATCAGGAACCTGAAACGTCAATTTTCCTGCTCCTTGGATGCTGCCTGACCTGCTCGGCTTTTCCAGCACCACTCTGATCTAAACTCTGGTTTCCAGCATCTGCAGTCCTCACTTTTGCCTGAAGTCCAGTGAAACCAATCCCAACCTAGTCAATCTCTCCTCATATGTCAGTCCCATCATCCCTGGAATCAGTCTGGTGAACCTTCACTGCACTCCCTCGAGAGCAAAACTGCACACAGTATTCTAGGTGTGGCCTCACCAACGCACTGTATAACTGCAACAACGCATCCTCGCTCCTGTACTTGAAACCTCTTGCGATGAAGGCCAGCATACCATTTGCCTACTTTACTGGGTAAGTCATGTTTAACAAAGTTCTTGGAAAAATGCACAATGCTGTTGATGCTTAAAAGGTGGTACACAGTGTTGTTGTGATGTGGAATGCACAGGAACATTGTGGGAAACAAAATCAAGATTGTATTTTTAAAGGATAAAAATTTTGAAAAGGAATGGGAAAAGTGGAGGGGAATGATGCCATAAGACCATAACACATAGGAGTGGCCCATTGAGTCCACTCCGCCATTTAATCATGGCTGATGGGCATTTCAACTCCACTTACCAGCACTCTCCCCGTAGCCCTTAACTCCTTGCGAAGCCAAATAACTGGCTCTTATAGGAAGAGACGATGGGGTGAATAACTTCCTCTTTTGCTGCAAAACTCCAATATTCTAAACCACATGTTGGAATTTTAACTTATTTTCATGACTTTTCTTGCTCATGAAAAACGTGTTTCCATAAGCTACTCTCTTAAACCAGAAACCTGTGGCCTTGTAAATTCTGATTCCTTGATTTTTCAGTTTAGCTGTACATATTTTGGAAATATTGGGGATGTTAGAGGAAAATTGATTGAGGGCAGTTGGAGGAAGGGGATCTGTGATATAATCTGTCGAATTCCATGCCACACTGGCAATACACAATACACAGGGATGGCAGGAATTAGAGGGCCAAGTGGTAAAAAGCAATACAGGGGATGAAGGTAATAGCGGGAAAACTCATTGGAAAAGGTGTCTTCACGAACATCTCCATCCTGACTGATGGGGGAGCCCAGCACATCTGCAAAAGATAGGGCTGAATCATTAATAATCTTCACCTCGGCCTTCTCTTAAGGCCCCAGCATCACAGGTGCCAATCTTCAGCCAATTCAATTCACTCCATGAGATATCAAGAAATGGCTGAAGGCACTGAGTATGGAAAACACTGAATTCTGACAATGGCATAGCGGAGTCATACCGCATAAAGACAGACCCATTAGCCCACTGTGTCAATGTTAATAAACAAACACCAAACACCAAACTCCACTCATCCCACTTAACCTCCACTTTTTCCATAACGACTATGCCCTGGAATTTTATGTGCTCATCCAAATGCTTCTTAAATGCTGCGGGAGTACCTACTTCTACCATCCTCTCAGGCAGCATGTTTTCCATTTCCACCACTCTCTGGGTGAAAATTGGCTCTAAACTGCTACCTCTTCACCTTTAAACATATGCCTTCTGGTCTTAGACACACACTATTGACATCTCATGATATACTTTCCTTTATTGGTCAGAGAATTGAGTACAGGAGTTGGGAGGTCATGTTGCGGCTGTACAGGGCATTGGTTCTGCCACTTTTGGAATATTGCATGCAGTTCTGGTCTCTTTCCTATTGTAAGGATGTTGTGAAACTTGAAAGGGTTCAGAAAAGATTTACAAGGATGTTGCCAGGGTTGGAGGATTTGAGCTATAGGGAGTGGTTGAATAGGCTGGGGCTGTTTTCCCTGGAGCGTCGGAGGCTGAGGGGTGACCTTATAGAGGTTTATAAAATCATGAGGGGCATGGATAGGATAAATAGACAAAGTCTTTTTCCTGGGGTGGGGGAATCCAGAACTAGAGGGCATAGGTTTAGGGTGAGAGGGGAAAGATATAAAAGAGACTTAAAGGCCAACCTTTTCAGATAGAGGATGGTGTGTGTATGGAATAAGCTGCCAGAGGAAGTGGTGGAGGCTCGTACTATTGCAACATTTAAAAGGCATCTGGATGGGTATACGAATAGGAAGGGTCCGGAGGGATATGGGCCAAGTGCTGACAGTTGGGGCTAGATTGGGTTGGGATATCTGGTCGGCATGGATGAGTTGGACCGAAGGGTCTGTTTCCGTGCTGTACTTCTGTATGACTCTATCTGTCTTATCTATACCTCTCATAATTTTTTATACCTCAATCAGAACTCCCTCAGTCATCTGTGCTCCAGGGAAAACCAACTCACCCTATCCAGTCTCTCTTCATAACTGAGAAGTTTCATCCCAGGCCACATCCTGGTGAACCTGCACCGTCTCCAGTGTAATCATGTTCTTTTGATTGTGCAGCAAACAGAACTGCACATGGTATTTCATCTATGACTTAACCACTGTTTCATAAAATTGTAACATGACTTCCTTGTACCTTCATGGTCGCTAAGAGATCTTAAAACTCTTCCTTATTAAACTTAACATGCTCTACAACCTCTCTATCCCAACCAAAATCTCCAACTACAATATCTTTCACCTTTGTTAAAACAAATGAAAAATATTCATTTAAGATCATACCCATATCCTGTGGCTCCATGCACAGATTGCCCCTTTGGTGTCTAATAGGCTCCAGTGTTTCCTTGGTACAGTAATCCTCGTTCTCTTAATATATTGATAAAATGCCTGTGGATTTCCTTAATCCTGTCTTCCACAGATATTTTGGTGGCCCTTCTTTGCCCTCTTAATTCTTTTAAGCAATTGTGACATTTCCTATACTTCTGAAAGGCCTTCCTTGTTTTTAATGTGCTGTACTGAACATATGCTTCCTTCTCTTTATTACAATCTCAATAGCTGAGTACATCCAGGATTCCCTGGACTTGCTGTCCTTCACTGTTATAGGAACATGAGAAACCCTTCGTGATGAAGTGCTTTTGCCCAAAACATCGATTCTCCTGCTCCTCAGATGCTGCCTGACCTGCTGTGCTTTTCTAAGACCACACTCTCGACTCTATTCTCCAGCATCTGCCGTCCTCACTTTCACCTGTTGGTGGAACATGCTTAGTTCTCACAATACTACTTCCAAATATTGTGTTTTTTGAAGAAGTAACAAAGAGGATTGGTGAGGGCAGAGGAGTAGGTGTGATCTATATGGACTTCAGTAAGGCGTTTGACAAGGTTCCCCATGGGAGACTGATTAGCAAGGTTAGACCTCATGGAATACAGGGAGAACTAGCCATTTGGATACAGAACTGGCTCAAAGGTAGAAGACAGAGGGTGGTGGTGGAGTGTTGTTTTTCAGATTGGAGGCCTGTGACCAGTGGAGTGCCACAAGGATCAGTGCTGGGCCCACTACTTTTTGTCATTTACATAAATGATTTGGATGTGAACATAAGAGGTACAGTTAGTAAGTTTGCAGATGACAACAAAATTGGAGGTGTAGTGGACAGCAAAGAGGGTTACCTCAGATTACAACAGGATCTGAACCAGATGGGCAACTGGGCTGAGAAGTGACAGATGGAGTTTAATTTAGATAAATGCGAGGTGCTGCATTTTGGGAAAGCAAATCTTAGCAGGACTTATATACTTAATGGTAAGGTCCTAGGGAGTGTTGCTGAACAAAGAGACCTTGGAGTGCAGGTTCATAGCTCCTTGAAAGTGGAGTCACAGGTAGATAGGATAGTGAAGAAGGCATTTGGTATGCTTTCCTTTATTGGTCAGAGTATTGAGTACAGGAGTTGGGAGGTCATGTTGCCGCTGTACAGGACGTTGGTTAGGCCACTGTTGGAATATTGCGTGCAGTTTTGGTCTCCTTCCTATTGGAAAGATGTTGTGAAACTTGAAAGGGTTCGGAAAAGATTTACAAGAATGTTGCCATGATTGGAGGATTTGAGCTACAGGGAGAGGGTGAACAGGCTGGGGTGTTTTCCCTGGAGCGTCGGAGGCTGAGGGGTGACCTTATAGAGGTTTACAAAATTGAGGTGCATGGATAGGGTAAATAGGCAAAGCCTTTTCCCTGGGGTCGGGAGTCTAGAACTAGAGGGCATAGGTTTAGGGTGAGAGGAGAAAGATGTAAAAGAGACCTAAGGGGCAACATTTTCACACATGGGGTGGTACAGGTATGGAATGAGCTGCCAGAGGAAGTGGTGGAGACTGATACAATTGCAACATTTAAGAGGCATATGGATGGGTGCATGAATAGGAAGGGTTTGGAGGGATATGGCTGGGTGCTGGCAGGTGGGACTAGATTGGGTTGGGATATCTGGTCAGCATGGACGGGTTGGACCGAAGGGTCTGTTTCCATGCTGTACATCTCTATGACTCTATGAGGCCAGAGTAGAGGAGTGTAGGCCCAGCACAGACCTCAGGCATTTGTAAAACTTGAGGAATGGCAGCTGTGGCGGTGACGGAGTGTGGCAGTTGCTGGGGCGTAGCGTAAGCCTGGAAGGCAGCAGTGGCAATCGGCAGCAAACGATGGTGGCAGCGGCAATCAGGGCCAAAGCATTGCGAGCGGCGGCGAAGCCTAGCATGCCTGAACCAGTCTTAGCCCAGCACGGTCGAAAGCATACCCAGAGCTGGGGGAGAGCGAGCCCTCTTGGGGAAGCCCAGCTTGGAGCATCTGCAGGCCAGTGGCTCAAGAAAGGACTGTAATGTTTGACATTTTACCTTGATTTCTCTATTTTTCTGCTTTAATGCTAAGGAGACTATGGTGCTGAAGTTTTTAACTTATTTCTTTTATTTCTCTATTTCTGTAACTAAGATTTTGTGTATATGATGGCACTGAATCTGGTGACATTGTACACTTTTTACTGTACTCTCGTACCCCACACTTGAGTACACATGACACTAAAATTTAAATCTAAATATAAATCTAACTTTCAGCATGGCCACCCGTCTGCAGATTATCTTTACATTAGACAAGCGTACTGTCCTCCATCGAACCTGTTTGGAAGGAAACAATCAGAAGCATTTTTGTATTGGCACTGTGCACGGAGGCTGATCTTTGTGCTGCTAGAGCTGACTGTCCATTTCCTGCAAAAGAATTGCTGCCCTACATTTTCCTGCAAGTTTTGTCACAGGACCAAAGAATTGCCAAGAGAGATTTTTTTTGTCAAGATGAGGGACCAGTCCGTCTGACTTCTGAATTAAATGATCACTCTGTTAGAAACATAGAATAGAATAGGATCCATACAATGTGGAAACAAGCCATTCGGGCCAACAAGTCCACACCAATCCTCCAAAGAGTAACCCACCCAGACCCATTCCCCTATCATTCTACCTTTCCCCTGACTAATGCACCTAGCCGACAAATCCCTGAACACTATAGGTAATTTAGCATGGCCATTTCACCTCACCTGCTCATCTTTGGACTGTGGGAGGAAACTAGAGCGCCTGGAGGAAACCCATGCAGACATGGGGAGAATGTGCAAACTCCACACAGACAGTCACCCGAGGCTGGAATCGAACCCAGGTCACTAGTGCTGTGAGGCAGTATTGCTAACCACTGAGCCACAGGAGGAGGCCATTCGTCCCTTCGAGCCTGCTCCACCATTCATCATGATCATGGCTGATCATTCAACTCAACAGCCAAATCTTGCTTTCTCCCATACCCTTTGATCCCATTCACCCCAAGCTCTATGTCTAGCCGTCTCTTGAATACATTCAATGTTTTGGTATCACCTACTTCCTGTGGTAATGAATCCCACAGGCTTACCGTTGTTTGGGTGAAGAAATGTCTCTTCATCTCTGTCCTAAATGGTCTATCCTAAATCCTCAGACTGTGATCCCTGGTTCTGGACACACCCACATTGAGAACATCCTGCTGAAATTTTATAAGTCTCTGTAAGATCCACCCCTCATTTGTCTGAAGTCCAGTGAAGGGTGTAGATCAGAGTGGTGCTGGAAAAGCACAGCAGGTCAGGCAACATCCGAGGAGCAGAAAAATCGATGTTTCGGCAAAAGCCCTTCATCAGGAACCTGAAACGTCAATTTTCCTGCTCCTTGGATGCTGCCTGACCTGCTCGGCTTTTCCAGCACCACTCTGATCTAAACTCTGGTTTCCAGCATCTGCAGTCCTCACTTTTGCCTGAAGTCCAGTGAAACCAATCCCAACCTAGTCAATCTCTCCTCATATGTCAGTCCCATCATCCCTGGAATCAGTCTGGTGAACCTTCACTGCACTCCCTCGAGAGCAAAACTGCACACAGTATTCTAGGTGTGGCCTCACCAACGCACTGTATAACTGCAACAACGCATCCTCGCTCCTGTACTTGAAACCTCTTGCGATGAAGGCCAGCATACCATTTGCCTACTTTACTGGGTAAGTCATGTTTAACAAAGTTCTTGGAAAAATGCACAATGCTGTTGATGCTTAAAAGGTGGTACACAGTGTTGTTGTGATGTGGAATGCACAGGAACATTGTGGGAAACAAAATCAAGATTGTATTTTTAAAGGATAAAAATTTTGAAAAGGAATGGGAAAAGTGGAGGGGAATGATGCCATAAGACCATAACACATAGGAGTGGCCCATTGAGTCCACTCCGCCATTTAATCATGGCTGATGGGCATTTCAACTCCACTTACCAGCACTCTCCCCGTAGCCCTTAACTCCTTGCGAAGCCAAATAACTGGCTCTTATAGGAAGAGACGATGGGGTGAATAACTTCCTCTTTTGCTGCAAAACTCCAATATTCTAAACCACATGTTGGAATTTTAACTTATTTTCATGACTTTTCTTGCTCATGAAAAACGTGTTTCCATAAGCTACTCTCTTAAACCAGAAACCTGTGGCCTTGTAAATTCTGATTCCTTGATTTTTCAGTTTAGCTGTACATATTTTGGAAATATTGGGGATGTTAGAGGAAAATTGATTGAGGGCAGTTGGAGGAAGGGGATCTGTGATATAATCTGTCGAATTCCATGCCACACTGGCAATACACAATACACAGGGATGGCAGGAATTAGAGGGCCAAGTGGTAAAAAGCAATACAGGGGATGAAGGTAATAGCGGGAAAACTCATTGGAAAAGGTGTCTTCACGAACATCTCCATCCTGACTGATGGGGGAGCCCAGCACATCTGCAAAAGATAGGGCTGAATCATTAATAATCTTCACCTCGGCCTTCTCTTAAGGCCCCAGCATCACAGGTGCCAATCTTCAGCCAATTCAATTCACTCCATGAGATATCAAGAAATGGCTGAAGGCACTGAGTATGGAAAACACTGAATTCTGACAATGGCATAGCGGAGTCATACCGCATAAAGACAGACCCATTAGCCCACTGTGTCAATGTTAATAAACAAACACCAAACACCAAACTCCACTCATCCCACTTAACCTCCACTTTTTCCATAACGACTATGCCCTGGAATTTTATGTGCTCATCCAAATGCTTCTTAAATGCTGCGGGAGTACCTACTTCTACCATCCTCTCAGGCAGCATGTTTTCCATTTCCACCACTCTCTGGGTGAAAATTGGCTCTAAACTGCTACCTCTTCACCTTTAAACATATGCCTTCTGGTCTTAGACACACACTATTGACATCTCATGATATACTTTCCTTTATTGGTCAGAGAATTGAGTACAGGAGTTGGGAGGTCATGTTGCGGCTGTACAGGGCATTGGTTCTGCCACTTTTGGAATATTGCATGCAGTTCTGGTCTCTTTCCTATTGTAAGGATGTTGTGAAACTTGAAAGGGTTCAGAAAAGATTTACAAGGATGTTGCCAGGGTTGGAGGATTTGAGCTATAGGGAGTGGTTGAATAGGCTGGGGCTGTTTTCCCTGGAGCGTCGGAGGCTGAGGGGTGACCTTATAGAGGTTTATAAAATCATGAGGGGCATGGATAGGATAAATAGACAAAGTCTTTTTCCTGGGGTGGGGGAATCCAGAACTAGAGGGCATAGGTTTAGGGTGAGAGGGGAAAGATATAAAAGAGACTTAAAGGCCAACCTTTTCAGATAGAGGATGGTGTGTGTATGGAATAAGCTGCCAGAGGAAGTGGTGGAGGCTCGTACTATTGCAACATTTAAAAGGCATCTGGATGGGTATACGAATAGGAAGGGTCCGGAGGGATATGGGCCAAGTGCTGACAGTTGGGGCTAGATTGGGTTGGGATATCTGGTCGGCATGGATGAGTTGGACCGAAGGGTCTGTTTCCGTGCTGTACTTCTGTATGACTCTATCTGTCTTATCTATACCTCTCATAATTTTTTATACCTCAATCAGAACTCCCTCAGTCATCTGTGCTCCAGGGAAAACCAACTCACCCTATCCAGTCTCTCTTCATAACTGAGAAGTTTCATCCCAGGCCACATCCTGGTGAACCTGCACCGTCTCCAGTGTAATCATGTTCTTTTGATTGTGCAGCAAACAGAACTGCACATGGTATTTCATCTATGACTTAACCACTGTTTCATAAAATTGTAACATGACTTCCTTGTACCTTCATGGTCGCTAAGAGATCTTAAAACTCTTCCTTATTAAACTTAACATGCTCTACAACCTCTCTATCCCAACCAAAATCTCCAACTACAATATCTTTCACCTTTGTTAAAACAAATGAAAAATATTCATTTAAGATCATACCCATATCCTGTGGCTCCATGCACAGATTGCCCCTTTGGTGTCTAATAGGCTCCAGTGTTTCCTTGGTACAGTAATCCTCGTTCTCTTAATATATTGATAAAATGCCTGTGGATTTCCTTAATCCTGTCTTCCACAGATATTTTGGTGGCCCTTCTTTGCCCTCTTAATTCTTTTAAGCAATTGTGACATTTCCTATACTTCTGAAAGGCCTTCCTTGTTTTTAATGTGCTGTACTGAACATATGCTTCCTTCTCTTTATTACAATCTCAATAGCTGAGTACATCCAGGATTCCCTGGACTTGCTGTCCTTCACTGTTATAGGAACATGAGAAACCCTTCGTGATGAAGTGCTTTTGCCCAAAACATCGATTCTCCTGCTCCTCAGATGCTGCCTGACCTGCTGTGCTTTTCTAAGACCACACTCTCGACTCTATTCTCCAGCATCTGCCGTCCTCACTTTCACCTGTTGGTGGAACATGCTTAGTTCTCACAATACTACTTCCAAATATTGTGTTTTTTGAAGAAGTAACAAAGAGGATTGGTGAGGGCAGAGGAGTAGGTGTGATCTATATGGACTTCAGTAAGGCGTTTGACAAGGTTCCCCATGGGAGACTGATTAGCAAGGTTAGACCTCATGGAATACAGGGAGAACTAGCCATTTGGATACAGAACTGGCTCAAAGGTAGAAGACAGAGGGTGGTGGTGGAGTGTTGTTTTTCAGATTGGAGGCCTGTGACCAGTGGAGTGCCACAAGGATCAGTGCTGGGCCCACTACTTTTTGTCATTTACATAAATGATTTGGATGTGAACATAAGAGGTACAGTTAGTAAGTTTGCAGATGACAACAAAATTGGAGGTGTAGTGGACAGCAAAGAGGGTTACCTCAGATTACAACAGGATCTGAACCAGATGGGCAACTGGGCTGAGAAGTGACAGATGGAGTTTAATTTAGATAAATGCGAGGTGCTGCATTTTGGGAAAGCAAATCTTAGCAGGACTTATATACTTAATGGTAAGGTCCTAGGGAGTGTTGCTGAACAAAGAGACCTTGGAGTGCAGGTTCATAGCTCCTTGAAAGTGGAGTCACAGGTAGATAGGATAGTGAAGAAGGCATTTGGTATGCTTTCCTTTATTGGTCAGAGTATTGAGTACAGGAGTTGGGAGGTCATGTTGCAGCTGTACAGGACGTTGGTTAGGCCACTGTTGGAATATTGCATGCAATTCTGGTCTCCTTCCTTTCAGAAAGATGTTGTGAAACTTGAAAGGGTTCAGAAAAGATTTACAAGGATGTTGCCAGAGTTGGAGGATCTGAACTACAGGGAGAGGCTGAACAGTCTGGGGCTGTTTTCCCTGGAGCGTCGGAGGCTGAGGGGTGACCTTATAGAGGTTTACAAAATTATGAAGAGCATGGATAGGATAAATAGACAAAGTCTTTTCCCTGGGGTTGGAGAGTCCAGAACTAGAGGGCATAGGTTTAGGGTGAGAGGGGAAAAGATATAAAAGAGGCCTAAGGGACAACTTTTTCACGCAGAGGGTGGTACGTGTATGGAATGAGCTGCCAGAGGATGTGGTGGAGGCTGGTACAATTGCAACATTTAAGAGGCATTTGGATGGGTATATGAATAGGAAGGGTTTGGAGGGATATGGGCTGGGTGCTGGCAGGTGGGACTAGATTGGGTTGGGATATCTGGTCAGCATGGATGGGTTGGACTGAAGGGTCTGTTTCCATGCTGTACATCTCTATGACTCTATCTGGAAGTAGTTGTTCCTAGTTATATTTGTTTGATCCTAATGATATTGAAATTGCCCTTTCCCCAGTTTAGACACTAAACTTCTGCACTATCCTTATTCCTTTCTATAATGACTTTGCAACTTACAGTTTTATGATCACTCAAAACTTTCACCCTTCAACTGCTTGACTGGCTTAATTCCCTAGGTTTATGTCTAGCAGTGCCCCATCCTTAATAAGACTTTCTACATACTGGCACAAAAAGCTTTCATGGGTGGACTTCAAAAATTCCATTCCTGTCTATTCCTTTCACACCAATGTGATCCCAGTTAGTGTTAGCAAATTTGAAATGTATTATTATCGCCCTATTTCTCTTATCGCCTTTCATTCTTTGATTTATCTGCTCCTCTATCTCCTTCTGAGAGGCATATAGTATAATCTGAGGAAAATTATCATTTTTTTAAATTTCTAAGCACTACTAGTATGGCCTTAATGCAAGACTCTCCTTGGACATCATTCCTCATTTTTGCCATGATGGTTTCCTTTGTCAATAATGCAAAGCCCCCACCTCTCATATATACGCACTGTCATGGCTGAAACTTCTAATCCTTAAAATATTGAACTACCAGTCCTGCACCTCCTCAACCGTGTCTCAGTGATTGCATCAATATCATATTCGCACATGCTGATCATTATACTAAGCTTATCCGCTTTACCTGTCAAACTCCTTGCATTAAAATTGATTTTAGTTTTCCAGTTCTTTATGAGCCTTTTCATGGCCATGTCTTCTCTGCATGTTGGACTACTCTAGTATTCATTCCATACCTGATTAGAATCTTGCTCCGGACTTTATGTTTACCCTGTGCGCCAACGCCCTGCTGCGGTCAGCTAGCCAGCAACAGTAATGGCTACAAGACTGGTTAAGAGCTACAATCAAGCATGCTGGGAATTTTGGGGTCAGGCTAGTTAAAACGCTGACCTCGGTTAAAGCTGCAGCCAGACCTTTTGTGACGTATCCTGTAAGCTGTGACCTGCAGTTTCCTGTATTGACAAAATAAGGCAGGTGTCATGTGGTCTGCTGGACATGCTGGTACCACATTACCTTACGTGGAATGTGGCTGTTTACGACTTGGTATAAACATTTGGGAGTTGTTTACCAGTAAACTCCATTGGCCGTGATCAAAAGGTGTGATCAGGATTTAGTCAATTCGTTGACTTGAGTGCCAGAGAACTTTCTAGAAACAAGCACATTTTGTGATAAAAGTTAGCAGAACAAAGGATTTTGCAGGAGGAGCCTTTGAGACCACATTTAAGAAGCACATGCCCTAAAGTCATCTTAGAGAAGACAAATACCCTGTGGGAAGATCCGTACCGAGAATAAAGTTGGCTGCTTCACTTGAGTCAGGGTAGTATTTGTTTCAAGCCAAATTTAGAGTTAAAGTTAGATTCAGGGTTAAATGTGAATTGATAAACTCAAGATGAGGTAGAGTAGGATGCTTCAGCTGGAGCATGTCCGTTCTATCTGTTTCTTTTTTTTCTCTTTTTTTTCTTTCTCTCTGTTGTTTGTTCCTTGCCTGAGTGTGGACCTGACGAGGCACCTGTGGTGGTGTCTTAGTGTGCAAGTGGGTCCTGCCTGGAGAGAGCAGGACGAGTTTGGGGAGCTGGATGCTTCCACCTTCCTTCCCACCTATCCACTCAACCCTCTTCACCAACCAACCATCACCCTACCCAAATGCATCCACCTACCTTCCCCTCCCCCCCCCCCCCCACCCCCACCCCCACCCCCACCCCCTATTTATCTCATATCCCTCTTGCCCCTCTACATTCCTGATGAATGGCTCATGCCTGAAATGTCAACTCTCCTGTTCCTCAGATGATGTGCTCCTGACCTGTGCTTTTTGCAGCGCCACCCTTTTCAACTATGAGGTCTCTTTGTCCAGCAACACTCCCCAGGACCTTCCCATTAAGTGTCTAAGTTCCGCCCTGATTTGCCTTTCCAAAATGCAGCACCTCACATTTATCTAAATTAAACTCCATCTGCTACTTCTCAGCCCATGGACCCATCTGATCAAGGTGCACATTGTACTCTGAGGTAACCTTCTTCACTGTCCACTACACCTCCAATTTTGGTGTTGTCTGCAAACTTACTAACAATACCTCATTATATAAATGACAAAAAGCGCTGGACCCAGCACCAATCCTTGTGACACACTGCTGGTCACAAGCCTCAAGTCTGAAAAACAACCCTCCACCAACACCACTCGCATTTTACCAGAACACCCTATACAGAGGAACCTCGATTATCTGGCATTCGATTTTATGAATTTTGAATTATCAAGCAAGATCGCAAGGTCCTGATGCTTAGCTAAACTGTGTTACCCGGCATTCAATTATCCAAACATTCAGTTTATCTGAACAAAGTACTCCCTGCCTGTGTCGTTCGGCTAATCAAGGTTCCTCTGTCCATTTAAATCCTGTCTCAGTATTCCCTCCAACAACTTGCTCACCACTGATGTTGGGCTCACTGGTCTACACTTTAATGTTTACTACTACTTTATTTCTTTGCTTTTAACGTATTCTATGAAAGTAATGCTTAGCTTTTAAACTCTGTTTCTCTTACTACTTTGTATCTATGTTTTTTATATCTAGATACCTTTGCACCTAAGATGGCACCGAGTGTGGTGACATAATATGGTTTTTACTGTAACCATGTACTTCTGCACTTGAGTATATGTGACAACAAATCTAAATCTTAATATAAGGTGAGGTGAAGTTAAATGAAGTGAGTTAAAATTGAAGTTAGATCAAGTAAGAAGTAAATGTTGCAACAAATGTATGTTTTACATTGAGAATTTGTGCCTAAGACTTAAAATAAAGAAAAGTTTAAGTAAAGTCTGAGTTGACTCTCTGTTTTTGTCTGCCATACAAAGGAATACAAAGGTTTGAGTAACCTTTTTGTGCAACACTGCCCAATCAGTTTAAAACCTCCTCAACAGCAGGAGCAACCTCCCAGCAAGGAAACTGGACCATTCCGATTCAGATACAACTCCTCCAGTTTGGAGGTGCATGCTGCAGACATTGCCCCACCCCCAAACGTTTGTAGTATAGCTATAACACTGGCATCTACCTAACTGTAGAAAATTGCCAGGTATTTTCTACTCGTACAAAGCAGGGCAAATTTTACCCAGCCAATTACTGCCCCATCAGTCTACTTTCGATAATTAGCAGTGATGGAAGGTGTCCTCAATAGAGCTGTCAAATAGCTCTTATTTGGCAATAAACTGCTTGCTGACAGTCAGTGCCACAGGAGTCACTCAGCTCCTGACCCCATGATAACCTTGTTTGAAACTTGGACAAAATGGCTAAATTAAGAGAGCAGATGAGATTGGCTGCACCTAACATCAAGGCAGCAATTGCTGAGCATGTTATCAAATAACCAAGGAATCAATGGAAATTGGGGAGGGGTGGGGGGGGGGGGGTCAGTGCGGAGGGGAAATGTTTCAGTTGTTTGGTGTCATACCTAGCATGAAAGATAGCTGTGATTGTTGGAGGTCAGTCACCTCGGGTTGAAGACATCTCTACAAGAGTCCTCAGTGCAGTGACCTCAGTCCAACCATCTTCAGCTGCTTTGTCAATAACCTTCCCTCTGTCATAGGTTCGATGTGGGGATGCTCACTGATGATTGCACAATATTCAGTGCCATTCACAATCCTCAGATACTGAAGCAGTCCATGTATAAACGCAGCAAGATATGGACAAATATCCAGGTTTTGTCTGACAATGACATTCATGCCACATAAGTGCCAGGCAATCTCCACCTCCAACAAGAAAGAATCTAACCATCGACATTATTACTGACTCTCCTACTATCAGTATCCATAGAGTGATCCATGACCAGAAACTGAACTGGACTTGCTGTATAAATATATGGATAAAAGAACGGGTCAGAGAGGATTGATTGATTTATTGTTGTCACATGTACTGAGATACAGTGAAAAGTGTTGTTTTCCATGATATACAGGCAGATCATACCAAACAAAGTGCATCAGGGTAGCAGAACAGAGTGCAGAATGCAGTGTTACAGCCACAGAGAAGGTGCAGAGAGAGAGATATATCAGAATTAAGTTTTGAGTGCCCATACAAAAGTCTGAAAGCAGGGAAGAAGCTGCTCTTGAATCTATTCATACATGTATTCAAACTTATATTACTTCTGCCTCATGGAAGAGAATGGAAGGAAGTGTAAGGAGGTATCCTGCTGTGAGAATCTCACCTTCTGATTCTCCAGAAAGTGTCTACCATATGACCATACGAAATAGCAACAGGAGTAGTTTGGCCCTCGAGCCTGCTTTGCCACTCAATAGGATCATTGCTAATCTGATATTCTTCACATCTACTTTCCTGATTTTTCCTATAACTCTTCATTCCCTACTAATCAAAAATCTATCTATCTCAGTACAAAATTTATTCAAGGACTCTGCCCCAACAGTTCTCTGTGGCAAGGATTTCCAAAGAATCAACCCTCTGAGAGAAGAAACTTCTCTTCATTTCAGTCTTAAATTGGCACACCTTTATTCTAAGACTATGCTCTCTGGCCCAAGGCAGAAGTCAAGAGTGTGATGGATTACTCCCTACTTGCTTGGATGATTGTGGCTTCAACACGAATACTCAACATCATCCAGAGTAAGGCAACCTGGCACCACATCCACAAATGTTCACACTAACTACCACTGAAATTCAGTAGTACAGTGTGAAAAATCTATAAGATATATTGCAGTAACTCACCAAGGTTCCTTAGACACCAACTTCCAAGCATCGAGTACTATAAACTGGAAGGACAAGGGCATCAGATAACATGGGAACACCACCAGCTGCAAGTTCCCCACCAAGCCACTCACCATCATAAGTTGGAAACATAATGCTGTTCCTTCAGTGTTACTGGGTTAAGTTTTGGATCGTGCACTCTAAGATACAGCACTCAAGATCTTGTCTCACCAATGTCCAGTATAATGAAGAACAGCATCCTTACCTTTATGTTCATTTCTTCTTGTGAAAAATGTTGCCAGAGCATTGTAGGCTATGGGCCAAGTGCAGGTAAATGGATTTAATGGAGGTTGGTGTTTAACATAGACATGGTGCACCTGCTTCTGTGCCATATGATTCTAATATAGCATTGATTTGCCTTATTAATCACTTGATATAACTGCACAATATAATAATAAGTAAAACTAATGTTTTGTGATTCATCTGCTACAACATTCAGCTAGAGTATTTCAGAATTTCAAAAAAACTAGTTAACCATGACTCTGCAATCCTTCTCCATATAAGTAATATTCTGCTTTTTATTGTTCCTGCGAAAGTAGCTTACTTCACATTCTACTCCATGTTAGATTTTTGCATGATCACTTAACCTATTTATAGCGATCTGCATCCTCATTGTGTCACAGCATACTTTTGTACTTATCTTTGTGTCATCTGCAAGTTCAGCCATTTGAACCCCGCATCTTAGTCATTGATATTTGTAAAGTTAAGTTGGTAGCCCAGGACAGATGCCTGTGGGACTCAACTCATCATATAGGCTGATCTGAAAAAAGACCCATTTGTTCATACTGTATATTCTTGCCATGCATCTAATCTTCTATTTATATTAGTGTATTTATGTCTGCGACCATGAGCTCTTGCTTTGCACAATAACCTTTTTATGTTAGATCTTCTTGCAGAATCATAGAATCCCATACAGTGTGGGAGCAGGCCATTTGGCCCATCAAGGCCATACCAGCCTGCCAAAGAGCATCCCAACCCCCCCCCCCCCCCCCCCTTAATCTTGTAACCCTGCATTTCCCATGATTAATCCACCTAGACTGCACATCCCTGGACACTACTGGCAATTTCGCATGGCTAATCCACCAAACCTGTACATATTTGGACGACGGGAGAAGACCAGAGCACCCCGTGAAAACCCACGCAGACTTGGGGACAATGTCTGTGTGGATTTTGAACAATCATCCTTTGCATTGGCATCAGTTTTGGAACAGGAGGGATCTGTACCGATGGGACAGTCTCCACCTGAACTGATCTGGAACTGGCATTCTAGAGAAAAGGATAAATAGGGTAGTCACTAGGACTTGAGCCTCGTGACTCGGGGTGAAGGGAAGGTGAACGATAGGAAGTATGATGTAAATAAAATGGTAAGCAACAGGTTAGCATGTGTGCAGGAGGGTTTAATTGCAAGGCAGACTGTGAAAGAAGTAAAAAGGAAGGATAACTCAGGAGATATGATTAGAAATGGGAACCCTTCAGAAATAAGATAATGAGAGTCTAGAGACAGTATATTACTATAGGGTGAAAGGCAAGGCTGATAGGTTTGGGGAATGCTGGATGGCAAGAAAAATTGAGATTTTGGTGAAGGATAAGAAAGAAGCATTCATCAGGTATAGACAACAGAGATCGAATGAATCCATAGAAGAGTATAAAGGCAGTAGGAGTATACTTAAGAAGGAAATTAGGAGGGCAAAAAGGGGACATGAGATAGCTTTGGCAAATAAGGTTAAGGAGAATCCTAAGGTATTATACAAATACGTTAAGGACAAGAGGGTAGCTAGGGAGAGAATGGGGGCCCTCAATGATCGGCAAGGCAGATGATGGGGGAGATACTAAATGAGTATTTCGCATCAGTGTTTACTGTGGAAAAGGACATGGAAGATATAGAATTTAGGGAAATAGATGGTGATATCTTGAAAAATGTCCATATTACAGAGGAGGAGGTGCTGGATGTCTTAAAATGCAAAAAAAGTGTATAAATGCCCAGAACTTGATCAGGTATACCCTAGAACTCTGTGGGAAGTGGTTATTGGGCCCTTGCTGAGATATTATTATCATCAGTAATCACAGGTGAGCTGCTGGAAGACTGGAGGTTGTCTGACATGGTGCCACTTTTTAAAGAAAGGTGTTAAGGAAAAGTCAGGGATCTGTAGACTTGTGAGCCTGACATTGGTGGTGGGCAAATTGTTGGAGGGAATCCTGAGGGACAGGATTTACATGTATTTGGAAAGGCAAGGCCTAATTAGGGATCCTCAACATGGCTTTGTGCATGGAAAATCATGTCTCACGAACTTGATTGAGTTTTTTTGATGAAGTAACAAACAGGATTGATTAAGGCAGAGTAGTGGATGTGATCTATATGGACTTCAGTAAGGCGTTCGATAAGGTTCCTCATGGTAGAATGGTTAGATCTCAATGGAATACAGGAAGGACTAACCATTAGGATACAGAACTGGCTCAAACGTAGAAACAAAGGGTGGTGGGGAGGGTTGCCTTTCAGACTGAAGGTCTCTGACCAGTGGAGTGCCACAAGGATCGGTGCTCGGTCCATTGCTTTTCATCGTTTATTTAAATGATTTGGGTGTGAATATAGGAGGTATTGTTGGTAAATTTGCAGATGACACCAAAATTAGAGGTGTAGTGGACAACGAAGGTTACCTCACAGTGCAACAGGATTTTGATCAGCTGGGTTAATGGGCTGAGGCGTGGCAGATGGAGTTTAATTTAGATAAATGTGAGGTGCTGCATTTTGGCATTGCAAATCGGAGCAGGACTTATACACTTAATGGTGGGGTCCTGGGGAGTGTTGCTGAACAAAGAGACCTTGGAGTGTAGGTTCATAGTTCCTTGAAAGACGAGTTGCAAGTAGACAGGATAGTGAAGAAGGCGTTTGGTATGCTTTCTTGTATAGGTCAGAGCATTGAGTATAGGAGTTGGAAGGTCATGTTGCAGCTGTACAGGACATTGGTTAGACAACTTTTGGAATATTATGTGCAATTCTGGTCTCCCTTCTGTAGGAAAGATGTTGTGAAACTTGAAATGGTTCAGGAAAGGAGGTTGCTAGGGTTGGAGGATTTGAGCTATGGGAAGAGGCTGAATAGTCTGGGGCTGTTTTCCCTGGAGCATCAGAGGCTGAGGGATGACCTTATAGAGGTTTATAAAATCATGCGGGGCATGGATAGGGTAAGTAGACAAGGTGTTTACCCTGGAGTGGGGAAGTTCAGAACTAGAGGGCATAGGTTCAGGGTGAGAGGGGAAAAATTTAAAAGGGACCTAAGGGGCAACATTTTCACACAGAGAGTGGTATGTGTATGGAATGAGCTGCCAGAGGAAATGGTGGAGGCTGGTACAATTGCAGCATTTAAAAGGCATCTGGATGGGTATATGAATAGAAAGAGTTTAGAAGGATATGGGCCAAGAGCTGGCAAATGGGACTAGATTAGGTTGGGATATCTAGACGGGGTGGATGAGTTGGATCGAAGGGTCCTTTTCCGTGCTGCACATCTCTATGACTCTGTCTCTATGTTGTAAATCATGAGGATATGAAAATTAGCATAAGAGCACTTTACCTGAATGCTCATAGCATTCGTAAAAGATCAATAAGTTAATGGCACAAATCATCGCGAATAAATATAATTTAGTAGCCATTACAGAGACATGGTTACAAAATGGTCATGACTGGCAGTTAAATATCCAAGGGTATCAGACTATTCTGAAGGATAGACAGGAAGATAAGGGAGTTGGTGTAGTTCTGATATTCAAGGATGACATCAGGGTGGTGCTGAGAGATGATATAGGTTCTATGGAGAATAAGGTTGAATCTATTTGGGTGGAAAATAGAAATTCTAAGAAGGAAAACTCACTGATAGCCGTGGTCATTTGGCCACCAAATAATAACATCACATTGGGGCGGGCAATAAACAAAGAAATAACTAATGCCTGTAAAAATGGCAATGATCATGTGGGATTTTAATCTACATGTCAGTTGGTCCAACCAGGCCATTAGGGTTGCCTTGAGGAGAGTTCATTGAGAGTATCCGCAATAGTTTTCTTGAACCACCGAGGAACAAGCTATCCTAGGTCTGGTCCTGTGTCATGAGACAGGAGTAATTAATGACTTCATAGTCAGGGATCCTCTTAGAAGAGCGATCACAGTGTGGTTGAACTTAGAATACAGATGGAGAGTGTGAAGATAAAATCCAATACTAGGGTCCTGTGCTTAAACAAGGAGATTACAATAAGGGGAGGTATGAGTTAGCTAAATTAGACTGGAAACAGAGACATTATGGTGGGACAGTTGATGAGCAATGGAGGACTTTCAAAGCAGTTTTTCAAAGTGCTCAGCAAAAGTATATTCTAGTTGAAAAGGAAGAACTGTAAGAGAAAGGGGTAATATGCCATGGGTGTTTGAGAAAATAAGGGAGGCTATCAAATTGGAAGAGAAGGCATACAAAGTGACTAAAGTCAGTGGGAAACTAGAAGATTGGGAAAAATTTAATTGTCAGCAGAAAGCCACAAAAAGAGCTATAAAGAAAAGTAAGATAGATCATGAGAAAAACTAGCTCCAAATATAAAAATAGATTGCAATAGTTTCTATAAATATATAAAATGAAAATGAGTGGCTAAAGTAAACTTTGATCCTGTAGAGGATGAGAAGGAGAATTTAGTCATGGTGATATGATGAAATGGCTGAGGCATTGAACAGATATTTTGTGTCCGTCTTCACAGTGGAGGATGTGCATAACATGCCAGTAATTGACAAAGAGACAAAGGTAGGTGAGAACCTAGAAATAATCATTTTCACAAAAGAGGTAGCGTTGGGCAATGTAATAGAGCCAAGTATAGGTAAGTCTCCTGGCCCTGATGGAATACATTCTTGGGTACTGAAAGAGATAGGAGGAGAAATAACAAGGGCACTTGTATTTTTCCAAAATTCCCTGGACTCTGGGGCAATTCCAGCAGGTTGGAAAACAGCAAATGTGACACAACTGTTTTAAAAGGTGGTAGATAAAAGATCGGCTAGCTTAATCTCTGTGGGGGGAAGATGCTTGAGTCTATTATCACAGAAGGAATAGCAAGGCATCTACATTGAAATTGTCCCATTGGGCAGATGCAGCTTGGATTCATGACGGGCAGGTCATGCTCAACTAATCTTTTGGAATTCTATGAACTCATTGGATAACAGGGACCCAGTAGATATGGCGTATCTAGATTTTCAAAAGGCCTTCAATAAGGCGCCGCACAAGATGCACGTCATTATAGGTAAAGTATTAGCATGGATAGAGGATTGTTGACTAACAAGAAGCAAAGAGTGGGGATAAATGAGTGCTATTTCAATTGGCAATCAGTAACTTGTGGTGCACCTCAGGGATCAGTGTTGGGAGTGCAATTATTCGCAATTTACATGGATGATTTGAAGTTGGGGACCACATGTAGGGTGTCAAAGTTTGCAGATGACATTAAGATGAGTGCAGAGCAAAGTGTGCAGAGGACCGTGAAACTTTGCAGAGGAAAACATAGAACATAGAACATAGAAGAATACAGCGCAGTACAGGCCCTTCGGCCCTCGATGTTGCGCCGATCAATGCCCACCTAACCTACACTAACCCACTATCCTCCATATACCTAACCAATGCCCGCTTAAATACTCATAAAGAGGGAGAGTCCACCTCTGCTACTGGTAGGGTATTCCATGAACTTACGACTCGCTGAGTGAAGAACCTACCCCTAACATCAGTCCTATATCTACCCCCCCTTAATTTAAAGCTATGCCCCCTTGTAATAGCTGACTCCATACGTGGAAAAAGGTTCTCACTGTCAACCCTATCTAACCCCCTAATCATCTTGTACACCTCTATCAAGTCACCCCTAAACCTTCTTTTCTCCAATGAAAACAACCCCAAGTGCCTCAGCCTTTCCTCATAGGATCTTCCTACCATACCAGGCAACATCCTGGTAAACTTCCTCTGCACCCGTTCCAGTGCCTCCACATCCTTCCGATAGTATGGCGACCAAAACTGCACACAATATTCCAGATGCGGCCGCACCAGAGTCTTATACAACTGCAGCATGACCTCAGGACTCCGGAACTCAATTCCTCTACCAATAAAAGCCAGTACGCCATATGCCTTCTTCACTGCACTATTTACCTGGGTGGCAACTTTCAGAGATCTGTGTACATGGACACCAAGAACCCTCTGCTCATCCACACTACCAAGTATCCGACCATTAGCCCAGTACCCCATCTTTTTGTTACTCTCACCAAAGTGAATCACCTCACACTTAGCTACATTGAACTCCATTTGCCACCTTTCTGCCCAGCTCTGCAGCTTCTCTATATCCCGCTGTAACCTGCCACATCCTTCCTCACTGTCTACAACTCCTCCGACTTTCGTATCATCCGCAAACTTGCTCACCCAACCTTCTAACCCTTCCTCCAGGTCATTTATAAAAATGACAAACAGCAATGGTCCCAAAACAGATCCTTGCGGAACACCACTAGTGACGGCACTCCAAGATGAACCTTTGCCATCAACTACTACCCTCTGTCTTCTTCCAGCCAGCCAATTCCTAATCCAAACCTCCAACTCACCCTCAATGCCATATCTCTGTATTTTTTTGCAGTAGCCTACCATGGGGGACCTCATCAAACGCCTTACTAAAATCCATATATACCACATCTACCGCTTTCCCCTCATCTAGAGAGTTTAAGTGAGTGGGCAAAGGTCTGGCAGGTGGACTACAATGTAAATAAGTGTGAAGTCACCTATTTCGGTTGGAATAACAGTAAAACGGATTATTATTTGAATGGTAAAAAGTTGCAGCATGCTGCTGTGCACAGGGAGCTGGGTGTCCTTGTGCATGAATCCCAGAAGGTTGGTCTGCAGGTGCAGCAGGTGATTAAGGAGGCAAATGGAATTTTGTCCTTCATTGCTAAAAGGATTGAATTTAAAAACAGGGAGGTCATGTTGCAGCTGTACAGGATGCTGGTGAGGCCACACCTGGAGTACTCTGTGCAGTTTTGGTCTCCTTACTTGAGAAAAGATTTACTGGCACTAGAGGGGGTGCAGAGAAGGTTCACTAGGTTGATTCCGGAGTTGAGGGGGTTGGCTTATGAGGAGAGACTGAGTAGACTGGGATTCCATTCATTGGAATTTAGAAGAATGAGGGGGGGGGATCTTATAGATGCATATAAAATTATGAAGGAAATAGATAAGATAGATGTAGAGAGGATGTTTCCACTGGCAGGTGAAACTAGGACAAGGGGGTATAGCCTCAAAATTGGGGTGATCAGATTTTGGACTGAATAGAGAAGGAACTTCTTCACCCAGAGGGTTGTGAACCTGTGGAATTCCCTGCCCAGTGAAGATAAATGCTACTTCAGTAAATGCTTTTAGGTGAAGATAGATATTTTTCTGAACAATAAAGGAAATAAGGGTTGCGGTGAGAGGACAAGTAAGTGAAGCTGAGGCCACAAAAAGATCAGTTATGATCTTATTGAATGGCGGAGTAGATTTGAAGGCCCAGTTAGCTTACTCCTGCTCCTCGTCCTTATGTTCCATCTCAGGATGGAATCAAACCCAGGTCCCTGGCCCCATGTGGCAACAGTGCTAAGCACTGAGCCACCATGTGACCCCAATTTATTTAATTTATCTAATTAAACCCTCTCTGGAAATCCAAGAACTGCACATCAACAAACTCCCCTTTATTCACAACACATGTTGCTCCTTCAAAGAATTCCTATAAACTGACTCAACAGTTTCCTTTACACTAAACCATGCTTCCTCTTCCCAATTACTTTGAGTTTGTCCAAGTGTTCAGCTATCACCTCCTTAATGATCGGTTGTAGCGCTTTCCCTAAGACAGATGTAGAGCTGACTAGTTTACAATTTAAAGTTTCTGCCTGCTCCCTTCCTGAATAGAGGAGTTATCTTTGCTGCATTCCAATCTGATGGAACCTTTCTACACTCAAAGGAATTTTAGATAATTAACACCAACAAATCGCTTGCCTCAACATCTCCATCGATTTGCTCAGTATTGCTTCCCTAGTGATTATAATTTCAGAGAATCATAGAATTCTACAGACCAGCAAGTGACAATTCAACCCATCCTGTCTGGACTAGTGTCAAAAGAGGTGATATATTTTCACAACACCATTCTCCTGCCTTCTCCCCATAAGTCTTGATCTTCTTACTAATCAAGATCCTATCTGCCTCTGTCTTATATATACTCAATGACTTGGACTCCACAGCCTTCTGCAGCAATGATTCACCACCCTCTGACTGAAGAAATTCCTCCTCACCTCAGTTCCAAAAGGTCATCCTTTCACTCTGAGGCTGTGCCCTCAGATCCTAGTCTGTCCCACTAGTGGAAACATCTGTTCCATGTCACTCCATCCAGGCCTCTCAGTATTCTGTAAGTTTCTAAAGTTCTCCCCTCAGCCTTCTAAACTCTGAGTGTAGAGCTAGAATCCTCAACCACTGCTTATTTGACAAGACCCTCATCCCTGGAATCTTTCTTGTGAACCTCCTCTGGACCCCTCAAAGGCCAGCACATCCTTCCTAAAATACAGGGTCCAAAACTGTTCATAATATTTCAAATGTGCTCTGATCAGAACCTTTTACAGCCTCTGCAGTATGTCTCTGTTCTTGATACGAGGCCTCTTGAATGCTAACATTGAATTTGCCTTTCTAAGTGCCAACTGAACCATATGTTATCCTTGAGAATAAAATGGAATAGGATAGCCTTTTTTGTCACACATACTCAGTGAAAAGTTTATTACAACATCAATTTAGATACAAAAGTACCTAGGCACAGCTTCTTTAGTTACATGATTTTAGACAATACAGAAATAAAGTGTTCAGCATCACAGAAAAGAGTTCACTACAACCTACCAGCTGGCACTTAGCTTCCAGTCTGTATTGGGCCCTGGCCTCACACCATGCTGACAACACGCCACGCCAGGAGACTGCTGCAAGAGGCTAGAAGGTTGCCACGCCGTGCTGGGAAAACCCTACAGGAGGAGGCTGCTGTACCATACTGGGAGGATGCCATGCCAATGCCAGGAGGTCGTCACACCATACCTGGGAGGCCACCACGCCAATGCCGAGAGGCCACTGCCGGACACCACTGTGCCAAGGCAGATGGATGCCACACAATGCCTGGAGACCACTGCCATGGTCTGGGAGGTCACCACGCCACACTGAGAGGCAGCTGCACCAGGCCAATCGTTGTCGCCGGAGTCTAGGAGTCAAAGGGAAAAGAAGAAGAAAAAAAAGCACTAGGCAGAATTAAAAGAGAAAAGAAGAGCGGGCAGAGGAGACGACCTCCGCTGATGTGTCTAACTCTGCCGCCATCTTGTAACTAGAGAGAAATCTGAACTAGGATCCCAAGTATCTTTGTGTCATCTTTAAACCTATCAACAATATCCTCAATTCCTTTGTCTAGATTGTTAACATATAACATAAATAATATCCCAAAACGAATCCCTGCAGAACCTCACTATGCACCGGATGCCACCCTGAATCTATTTATAAGCCAAAAGAGCTATAATACTTCTTCACGACTATTTCAGCTTGCCTGGTCACCTTCAGCGAATTATGCACATTGTCTGGCTGCACCTTACTCCCCTCAAAAGTTGTGCCATTGAGCCTGCAGTGTCTTTCTGTGTTTCTTCCAGTAAAATGCATCACCTTACATTTCTCTGCATGAGATTCACCTGCTAGGTGCCTGCCGATTTGGCCAACTTATCAGTGTCCCCCCTGAAGTCGTTCAGCATCATCTTCAAAATTCACCATCCTCCCTGGTTTAGAAACATCTGAAAAGTTAGAGATTTTGTCCTCAATACCCACCTTCAAATCATATAAATCAGAAAAAAAAGTTGTTTGCAAACCAACCTGCCACATGGCATCATATCAGAATATTTTCTGAAAAGTCCAATTGTACAATACCCACTGCCTGTGCTACCTTATCAAAGAACTCAGTTAAATTTGTCTTGACAAAGTCATGTTGACTATGTAGAATTAACTTATTTTTCTGTGTATATGTACCTTATCCCTTCTTATGGTCTTGATTAGTTTTCCCGCTATCGATGTCAAGCTGACAGATTTGTAATTTCCAAAGTTATTGTTCCTTTCTTAAACAGCGTTGTCACATTTGCAATCCTCCATTCCCCAGGTCTAATCCTATATTCGGAGAGACCGGAAAAATTTCACCAAGTTCCTCTTTTCCTTTCATTTCCTGATTTACAGGTAATGCCGGAATCTTTTTTGTCTCCTCTATAGTGAAGATAGAAGCACATTATTCATTCATTATATCTAGCGTTTTTCTAAAATCTACTTTCAGCTCCTCATTCTCCCTCTGTAGAGTACCAACTTTACTCTTAAGGTTGAAGCTTTTATGAATTAGGTGATCTTGCGCAGATCATACTCAGATTTACCAATTCTAGTTAGATGTATTCCAAATGGTGATTTCAATTCATAAACACTAAATTCATAAATACCCTAAGCCTGTGTTCCCACGATTGATTGTTTGTATGGTACCCTACCGTTCATTAGCTTTTAGAAAATTCTTTAACATCAGTCAAACTGCATTTTCATAGCTCCGATTCCAATTGATTTTTCTCTTATATAGTTTTAAGCAGTCTCTGGGTGATTACTCTTAAATTTATAGAGCCTTTACAAAACCCAGAAGAAGTGACTATCCAGTAGATCCATGGGCTGAAACATAGAGAGAGACAAATTGTTGGGTTTCTGTAGAAAAATAGGGGAGATGATGGCCTACTGGTGTTATGTCAAGACTGTTAACAGAGAGACCCACATAATATTCTGGGGACCTAGGTTTGCACCTTGCCACAACAGATTGGAGAATTTGAATTCAATAATAATCTGTAAGTAAGAGTCGAATGATGACCAAGAATCCATTGCTAGTTGTCGAAAAAACCAATCTGGTTCACTAATGTCCTTTTGGGAAGGAAACTGCCATCCTTACCTGGTCTGGCCCACATGCAACCCCAAACCCACAGCAACATGGTTGACTCTTACCTACCCTCTGGGCAATTCGGGATGACAAATAAATGTTGGCTGAGCCAGTGATGCCCTCATCCCATGAATGAGTAAGACAAGCTAGCTGTAGTTCCACTATAGATGGCATGTGGTGTACATTCTGTGTGAGTTTTGGTTTACCTGTGATGCTTGCAAAACTTTTATACAGGTCTAGGAACAGGTCCATGAAGGGCTCCCCATACCATAGGAGCATTATGACTTAATGCTAATTCCTGACTCTTGTGCTTTTCAGTAGCAAGTCACTTTCATACAACACAAGACTCAGGTAAAGACCATCTGATCACATTCTCTTGACATTCAATAACATTATCATTGCTGAATAACCCCAACATCCCACAGTCAACATTATGTCTGTTATAAGATTTCTAGCCCAGTTAAGAGCCACTCCAACTTCATCATGAAGATTGATAAAGGTTGCCCAGATAAGGCTGCACAGGAAGCTGCATTCCAACTAAACAGCTTTGGGTACGATTTAACCTTTTAATATAAATGGATTCAGTCCTGGATACTCTCTCTCTGAATGTATTGTGCTTCTCAGTATTACATTTCCTTGTTTCGCATTTAGTTTGGCACCAAATTCCTGTCTCTCTTAATGAAAAAGCCCCACGCTGTGTATTAACAGTCTGTCTGTCGAAATGTCATCTGGAATAAATTAAAGCAGTAAAAATACCTGGAGCAGCTGCTCAGCACTCCTGTTGGAGGTTAATTAACCCACATTAAAAACATAATTCCAGTAATTTCATCTTCTCACTTCTCTAAACCAGCACATCCTTCGTCAACCCCTGTTAGAAAAATTCTTGGAGCCCTTTTAGGGCTGTGTAACCAGAAGATTGTGTCTAAGAAAGCTCAAAGGTCATCCTGATTGACCTCTGCTGTGGTAATTTGCCACTGATCTGCAAATTGCTTGTTTGAAGAAATCTGAAATCTTTTGCTTCTAATATTACTGTAGTTCACAGCAGGATATTCAAGGGATTGAACAAGGACTGGAAGTGAGAGGATTCTGCCTGTAAAATTATCTTAATGAAGGACATCTAGGAGGTCTTTAGATAATATTCGTTTATGTCAGTTGATTCTGGCATTCTCAGTTCTGCTTTCCTGTCGATGTCCAGGCAAACACAATATGTGAACAGCTAAATGTAGCAAGACCGAGGGCCCATCTAGCTTGCCTTCTACAGTTCTGGCAATGATAATGAAGGTGTTGACTAATCAGTACAATCAATCTGTATCAATTAGTTTGTAACAGACTGAGGAGACATGAGGCGAGGAAGAGCCCCAGCATGGAGAGCTTTAGGAACTGTAGATCCAAAGTCACTTGTTCTTCCCATGTCTTTTACACTTACCACATGTTATATTTCATATTTTATCTCATTGTGACTGATAGGTTCAGCTTATGTCTGGTAGGCTCATTTCTGTTCCCTGTTATATTCAACATTGTCATTTATCCCAAGAGGGTTGGAATATAAAAGCACCGTTGTGCTACTGAGACTTTATAAAGCTCTGGTTAGGCCCCATTTAGAGTACTGTGTCCAGTTTTGGTCCCCACACCTCAGGAAGGACATACTGGCACTGGAGCGTGTCCAGCGGAGATTCACACGGATGATCCCTGGAATGACAGGTCTAACATATGAGGAACGGCTGAAGATCCTGGGATTGTATTCATTGGAGTTTAGAAGATTAAGGGGAGATCTAATAGAAACTTACAAGATAATACATGGCTTGGAAAGGGTGGACGCTAGGAAATTATTTCCGTTAGGTGAGGAGACTAGGACACGTGGACACAGCCTTAGAATTAGAGGGGGTAAATTCAGAACAGAAATGCGGAGACATTTCTTCAGCCAGAGAGTGGTGGGCCTGTGGAATTCATTGCCACGGAGTGCAGTGGAGGCTGGGACGCTAAATGTCTTCAAGGCATAGATTGATAAATTCTTGATGTCACAAGGAATTAAGGGCTACGGGGAGAATGCGGGTAAGTGGAGTTGAAATGGCCATCAGCCATGATTGAATGGCGGAGTGGACTCGATGGGCCGAATGGCCTTACTTCTGCTCCTATGTCTTATGGTCTTAACACTGACTCTGCACAATCCTGGAGTTGTTTTTTTCTACGAAGGAGACAATAGAGGTTTGGAGAAAGGCACAGCTCCATGGGTTATTACAAGAAGTCACCGTGGTTTTAAAGAATGATGGCCATAAATATACATACAAATTTAACATATTGATATGTTATTTACTGATTCAGAAATTGTTTGCCAAGTTCTATTGGCACATATCTTGCTGTCAGTTTCAGGTAGTATTGCCTCGTCTACCATAGTTCATGCACAAATATACATACCGTCAGCTTTTACTGTCAGTCAGAAAGAATATATTTTGAATGGAACTGCTTTTCATTCCTCACCCACATGTGCAAGGTGCTTGTTAGAATTTGTTAGATGGGCAAATTGGTGTGAATTATTGTTTCATAGCATCTACAGAATACCAGATTTATTTCCTGAATAAATGACTTTCCTGTAATTCTGTCATTGTGTGTTGCTGCTTTTCCCCATTCTCTACTCCCACTGGCAAAATGGATAGAAGTTCATAGTGATAAATTTACATATGCTGAGTGTTAAAGCCTACAGTACAGAAAGTGAACACTGACTGTAGTACTCTATATGTACCTGCCCAATTTCCTTTAAAATATTTCTATGGCTTTTACTTTTACTACCCTTCTATTAGAGTGTTATTTCTCATAACAACTCACTGCATGAAGTTTCCCAATTTACCTTTTAGTTGAAACCAATGGTTTAAACTAAATCTTGTGTTCTGTAAATGCCGTGAAACAATGGAAGGGTCAGTATGGAATCAGTCAAGGGAAAATTGTGTTTAACTTCTGGAATTTTGTTGAGAGGTGACATTGGGTTGATGAGTGCAAGGTTATTGATGTGTACATGGACTTCCAAAAGACATTTGATAAAATGTCACATAGCAGACTTGTGAGAACAGTTATAGGTGATAGTTTAAAAAGGACAGTAGCAACATGAATACATATTTGGCTGAAGGATAGGAAAATGTATAATGATGAATTTTTTTTATGGACTTGTATTGAATGAATTTTTTGTGGACTTATCTCTCCAGGAATCAGTGTTGGGTCCAATGTTACCGCTAATTTTCTTTTTTCTGCACAGATTGTTGCAGCAGTGCCTTCCAGAAATTTCAATCATTGAGTGTATTTAAGACAGAGATTGATAGATTCTTGAGTATCAACAGCATAAAGTGATATGGAGAGAAGGCAGGAGAATAGGGTAGAGAAATATATCAACCATGATTGAATGGTGGAGCAGAACTTTGTTAAAGTAGTGGGAGAAGCTATTTCTGGATATGCCGACAATAGTGGTTGTGTACAAGGTGTGATTTGACAGACAGTACATTGCTGTTAGTTTGTGGAGTTATCACCAATAGTGGATGCCAAAGGCCATCAGCCTGACAACAACCACCTGATTGCTTCCTGGGAGCTGAGCAGCTTGTGGGTGCAAGTGTACTGGCAGAAGCCTTTGGACTGCTGAAATGACATATGGTCATAGAGTCATAGAGATGGACACCATGGAAACAGACCCTTTGGTCCAACTCATCCATGCCGACCAGTTATCCTAACTAATCTAGTTCCATTTGCCAGCACTTGGCCCATCTAAACCCTTCCTACTCATATATCACTATCCTATCTACCTGCGACTCGAATTTCAAGAAACGTTGAACCTGCACTCCAAGGTCTCTTTGTTCAGCAACACTCTCTAGGACATTACCATTAAGTCTATAAGTCCTGCCCTGATTTGCCTTTCCAAAATGCAGCACCTCAAATTTATCCAAATTAATCTCTGTCTGCCACTCCTTGGCCCATTTGCCTATCTGATCTGAGGTAACCTTCTTCGCTGTCCACTACATCTCCAATTTTGGTGTCATCTGCAAACCTACTAATGATACCTCCTATGTGCACATCCAAATCATTATATAACTGAAGAAAAGCAGTGGACCCAGCACCGATCCTTGTGATATACCACTGGTCACAGGCCTCCAGTCTAAAAGACAACCCTCCACCACCACTCTCTGTCTTCTACCTTTGCACCAGTTGTGTATTCAGATGGCTACTTTTCCCTGTATTCTGTGAGATCTAACCTTGCTAACCAGTCTATCATGAGGAACCTTGTTGAACGCTTTACTGAAGTCCATATAGATCACATCCACCTCTCTGTCCTCATCAATCCTCTTTGTTACTATTTCAAAAAACTCAATCAAATTAGGAAGACATGATTTCCCACGCACAAAGCCATGTTAACCATCCCTAATCAGACCTTGCCTTCCCAAATACATGTGAATTCTGTCCCTCAGGTTTCCCTCCAACAATTTGCCCACCACCGATGCTAGGCTCACCAGTCTATAGTTTTTTGTCTGAATGTGTTTGTAATCCTGCAAAGGGGTGTCATGGTGGCTCAATGGTTAGTACTGCTGCCTCACAGCGCCAGGGACTCTGGTTCGATTCCCGGCTCGGGTGACTGTCTGTGTGGAGTTTGCACATTCTCCCCGTGTCTGTGTGGGCTTCCTTCGGGTGCTGCAGTTTCCTCCCACAGTCCAAAAATGTTCAGGTCAGGTGGATTGGCCATGCTAAGTTGCCCATAGGATTAGGTGCATTAGTCTGTGGTAAATATAGGGTCGGGGAATGGGTCTGGGTGAGTTACTCTTTGGACGGTCGGTGTGGACTTTTTGAGCCGAAGGGCCTGTTTCCATTCTGTAGGAAATCTAATCTAAATCTAAAGTGCTGAGAGTTTTAGCTAGTGGAGTTGTAGATCAACTGGACAGTTATTTACCTACAGTTAAAATCTCTTTGTTACAAATAGTAGTTCTTGTTAAGTCTAGAAACCTGGTCTCTGTTTTCCATTAACTTAGGTCTGTCTGACAGGTAAACTGGGGACTACTTTGATAAATGTTTTTAGCTTTTGTGATGACTTCATGAATAGTGGGACCTGATTTCAAGTGCTTTTGCTCGAAGTATTCAAAATCATGAGGGGCCTCGATAGAGTAGAAACTGTTCCCATTTGTAAAAGGATTATGAACCAAAGGGCACAGCTTTGAAATGTTTTGCAAGGGAAGCAAATGTGAGGGTATGAAATTATCAACTTGAGAACTTTAGTAACTGCATGGATTGAAAGCATCAACAATAAAAGAATCAGCACAGTATTAAAGGACAAGGACAAACTGATACAGGAATTTACAGGAAAGAGTGCAGAAGAAATTCACAAGAATGTTGCCATGACTCAGCGGTATAACTGATAGGGAGAGGTTGGAAAAGCTAGGACTTTTTTCTTTAGAGTGTAGGAGACTGAGGGGGCATCTTATAGAAGTGTATAAGGTCATGAGAGCCATAGATAAGGTGAATGCACTCAGTCTTTTTCTCAGGGTTGGGAGTTTGAGGACTAGAGGGCATCAGTTTAAGGTTAGAGGAGAAAAGAGGCAACTTTTTTTCCTCAGAGGGCGGTACGCATATGGAATGAGCTGCTAGTGGAAGTGGTTGAGGCAGGTACATTAACAACATTTAAAAAACATTTGGACAAATACATGGACAAGAAAAGTTTAGAAGGTTATGGATCAAGTGGAGGGAAATGGGGTTAGCATGGATGGACATTTTGGTTGGCATGGACCAGTTTGGGCTAAAGGGCCTATCTTCATGCTATAGGGCTATATGACTCTATCTGGATGTCGTTAGCCATGTCTGGGAGAAGAAGGAATCAAATCTACATGACCAAAACTGTTTTGACATTTGCTTGATAACTGGCTACATTGTGGCTCAAGGACAACTGATTACTCCACAGAAGAGTTTAAGGAGTTAATCACAGGAAAGCTGTGTCTTCAAACAGTCAGTCAATGCCAAATTTAACAAGGAATGGGGAAGTTGCTTTTGGTGAGAAGGCAAATTGAAGACTTGCAATATTATGGTTGAAATAATCTAAAGCATCATCAATAATAACATGAGACCTGACGAATGAACAGTTTTGTAAGAAAGCAACCTTAGAACTCTCCCTTGGTAGAACTTTGAAGAACAACAATGCACAAAGATCAAGCCCTGGACACATCCAGAGACAAACACTGTTGGTTGGATTCATAGCTAAATTCTAAGAATAATCGGATGATAGCCAAGTTGAGTTGGGAGGCTTAACTTGGTTACTTGAGCGATCTTCCGACACACAATAAAGTTTAAATCATTATTTCAAACGTTGGTTGTGAGATTTCTTCATAAGTAGCTGAATTAAAGGTAGCTTGTGGTGATTTGCCTACAAGGTAAAAGAATCCTTCACGTACCAAGAGGTCTTGGTTTGACACACACGCTTGGAATTCTGCTTGGAGACAGGTTCAGTTGAGGCCTTAGAGAGGGCAGGAGATGCGTATTTATGTAGAAGCAACATTCAGACTGATGGGGAAAAGGCAAGAGTTGACACTAAGTCAAAATGCTCAACAAGCCAGTATGGACACAATGGGCTGGATGACCTTATACATTGTAACTGTTCTGTGACTTGGTGAGCTCTTTTGCCAGTTACTTTAAACCTATCACTGTTACTTACTGACTACTCCCAGAATAAATGGAGCAAGCCATCCAAACTCTTCACCATTTTGAATATCATCTGGGCCTCACTTTCACAATTCCACTCTGTACTTTCATCACAGTCTTGACAAATAGTGACAGATGGAGGAACAGGAGAATCCGAGATGTGCAAGGGAACTTTAAATTACCAAAATATAATTTGGGTTAGTATTATCAGTAAAGGATAAGGAGGGGGAGGAATTTATGAAATGTGGTCAGAAAAACGTCCTTGACCTGTATGCTGTTTGCCCAACTATATGTAAGCATGGTAAGTATCAAGTGTGGAGAATTTTTCAAATGGGAATCAGTCAATTACAATAAGTTGAGGAAGGTAGTGAAGAGGAAAAGAAGCCTGGCCAAGAGACACCATCAGAATACAATGAAGGTTAACATAAAAGGGAATCCAAAACTCTTCTGTCAGTATATAAATAATGAGTATGTTGTGGAAGTCAGGATCAGTTTAGATTAGATTCCCTACAGTATGGCAACAGACCCATCAAGTCCACACTGACCCTCCAAAGAGTAACCCACCCAGACCCATTCCCCTAACCTATATTTAACCATTATTTTACTAATGCACCTATCACTATGGGAATTTAGCATGGCCAGTTCACCTGGCCTGCACATTTTTGGATTGTGGGAGGAAACTGGAGCACCTGGAGGAAATCCACGCAGACACTGGGAGAAACTCCATACAGACAGTCGCCCACGGTGGGAATCGAACCCGGGTCCCTAGTGATGTGAGGCAGCCGTGCTAACCACTGAGCCACCATGTCACCCCATTCTGTCAAGGATGGAGACCATAAGATATAGGAACAGAATTAGGCCATTTGGCCCACAGAATCTTTTCCACCATTCAGTCATGGCACAAAGTAAGGGCTATAATCGTCATCATTGGCAATCAATTGTAAACAAATATGATTATCCATCTAGAAAATTCCTTGTCACTGGTCATGGGTCCTTGTATGACTGATGTGCCCAATCCTAGAGCTGCATCTCAACCACACATTTGGCAGGCATTTCCAGAAGGCATATTGGTCCTTGGCTTCGAGATTGATGGCATTCCTTTCTCAGGTTTCCAGTTGCATATTTTTTCTTGCCACTGGGAAATGTGTCCCTTCATACTTAATGAACATTTTGTGTCAGTGTTTGCTAAGGAAGAGATCTTAACAAAATAGCAATAGAAGCAGAAACGGTAAAAGTAGTGGAAGGGTAGTTGAGAGGATGCAGAGAAGTTGTACCAGATTTCACGAATGAAGGGTTTTTGCAAGAACATTAGGTTGGAAGACCTGAAATTGTCTTCCTTGGAGTAAAGGAGGTTGAGGGGAGAATAAATAAAGGTTTACATGATTATGACAAGTTTAGATAAGATACACAAAACAGGATAATTCATGTGATATGGGCTTTGCTGGATGGCCAGCATTTATTACCCATCCTGAGTTGCCCTTGAGAAAGTGGTGGTGAACTGCCTTCTTTAACTACAGCAATACACCTGCCGTAGATTGACCCACAGCGCCATTAGTGAGGGAATTCCACGAGTTTCTCAGTAACAGTGAAGGAATGGTGATAAATTTCCAAATCAAGATGATGTGTGGCTTGGGGGAAACTTAAAAGTGGGGAAGTGGGGGGATGGGGGGGAGGGGGTGGTGTTCCCATGTATCTACTGCCCTTGTCCTTCTAGCTGGAAGTGGCCGTGGTGTTGGAAGGTGCTGTCTGAGGATCTTTGGTGATTTTCCACGTTGCATCTTGTAGAGAGTGCACACTGCTGTGACTGAGCATCTATAGTGGATGCCTGTGGATGTAGTGCCACTCAAGTAAATTGCGTGTCCTGGATGGTGTCAAATGTTCTTGAGTGTTGTTGGAGCTGCACCTATCCAGGCTTGTGGAGAGTATTCTATCCAACTCCCAACTTATGCCTTATGGATAACAGACAGGCTTTGGGGAGTCGGGGTGAGTTCCTTGCTGCAGTATTCCTAGCCTCTAATCTGCTCGTATAGCTGCTGTGTTTATATGGCAAGTCCAGTTGAGTTTCTGGTAAATGTTAAACCCCAAAATGTTGACAGTGGAGATTCAGAAATGGTAGTGTTGCAATACAGGGTAAACCCTTCTGCTAATTAAACCAAACACACAGAAAAGCTCACCTCATAATGTTAAAGTATGAGTGACAGAACTACCCAAATTCCACTTTAAAAAAATTAAGAGAACACTAAACAACAACTATTTATAACTCTAAGCCTCATTTCTTTTAAAAATTTGTTATCTGCCTCCTACTCTATAACAATATACTGATCTCATAACACCCAATTAAATTTTCAGCAAATCAGTTTTCAAAACCAGCCAGCGGTGTCGATCCTCCTCTGTATATCTCCCTGGGTCGTCTTCAGTCTTCTGCTGCACAGATGTTTCATATTAAAAAAGGTTCTTAGAGAAGGGTTGCAGGCAGTCATTCAAATGGCAGATGGTGCTGTTTTCTCTGGCTAACTGTCCAAAATGCCTGCTTTTCATACCCCAAAACATAAGATTGTCTTATTGGTTTGATGTTGTCAAAACAGAAAAATTCAAATTCGATTGGGTTTTAGTATCTTGGGCATAATTTAAAATGATTGGCTAAATTCGAATTGTTGTGAAAACAACTCAGTATCTGAGTTACAGCTCAACTGTTACATCTTCAAACTGTATAGTACACTCTGTGTTTGCACAGGTGTTTGCCAGCTTTTCAACATTCACTCTCTCTCAAAGGTACAGCACATGCCTTCAACTTCATAACAGTAGCACCATTGAATGTTATGGGGTGATGGTTAGATTTTCTGTTCATGGTGATTGTTATAGCCTGGTATTTCTGTGGTGCGAATATTACTTGCTACTTGTCAGCCTGAGATTGTCCAGGTCTTGTTGTATTTGAACATGGACTACTTTAGTATCTAAGAAGTCATGAATGGTGATAAACATTGTGCAATCTTTGGTGAACATTTCCACTTCTGACATTATGATGGAGGGAAGGTAATTGTCGAAGCAACTGAAACTGCTTACGAGGACATTTCCCCTATGGATAAATGAAAAGGAAAGGTTTGGAAGGATATGGGCCGGGTGTTAGCAGGTGGGACTAGAATGGGTTGGAATAACTGGTTGGCATGGACGGGTTGGACTGAAGGATCCATTTCCATGGTGTACATCTCTATGACTCTATAACTCCTGCAGAGGTATCCAGGAACTAAGATGACTGATCTCCAACAACCATAACCTCCAACTTCCTATGTACCAGGTATGACTCCAACCAGCAGAGTGTTTGCCCGATACTCATTGATGCCAGTTTTGCAAGTTCTTCGTGATGCCACACTTGTTGGATGTAGCCTTGATGTCAAAGGCTGCCACTTTCACCTTATGTCTGGAATTCAGTCTTTTGTTGATATTTGCACCAGAGCCATAATGAGGTCAGGAGCTGAGTGACCCTGGCAGATCCCAAACTGTGCATCACTGAGCAGGTTATTGCTGAGCCGATGCTGCTTGATAGCACGGTTGATGACACCTTCCAGCAGCATACTGATGATCAAGAGCAGACTGATGGGGCAGTAATTGGCTGGGTTGGATTTGTCTTGCTTTTTATATACAGGACATACTTGGGCAATTTTTCACATTATCAGCTAGATACAAGTATTGTAACTGTATTGGAACAGCTTGGCTAGGGGAGCGGCAAGTTTTTGGTTTGGAAGAGCTTAGCTGGGGTTGCAATACGTTCTGGAACACAATTCTTCAATATTATTGCCAGAATGTTGTCAGGGCCCATTGCCTTTGTAGTATCTAGTGTCTCCAACTGTTTCTTGATGTCACGTGGAGTGAATTGAATTGGCTAAAGAATGTTATCTGTAATGCTGGGGATGACCAGAGGACAAACAACAGTACAACACAATACAGGCCCTTCGGCCCATGATGTTGTGCCGAGCATTTATCTTAGTCTAAGATCAACCTAACCTATACACCCCTCAATTTACTGCTGTCCACGTGCTTATCCAGCAGTCGCTTAAATGTACCGAAAGTCTCTGACTCTACTACTACCGCTGGCAGTGCATTCCATGCAGCACCACTCTCTGCGTAAAGAACCTACCCCTGACATATCCCCTATACCATCCTCCAATTACCTTAAAATTATGACCCCTCGTGACAGCCATTTCTGCCCTGGGGAAACATCTCTGGCTATCTACTCTTATCTATGCCTCTCATTACCTTGTACTCCTCTATCAAGTCACCTCTCCTCCTTCTCTCCAGTGTGAAAAACACAAGCTCGCTCAACCTCTCTTCATAAGACAAGCCTTCCAAATGAGGCACCATCCTGATAAATCTCCTCTGCACCCTCTCTATTGAGGCGACCAGAACTAGATACAATATTCCAAGTGTGGTCTAACCAGGGTTTTATAGAGCTGCAGCAAAACCTTGTGGCTCTTAGACTCAATCCCCCTGTTAATGAAAGCCAAAACACCATATGCCTCTTAGCAACCCAATCAACTTGGATGGCAACTTTGAAGGACCTATGCACGTAAACCCCAAGATCCTGCTGTTCCCTACACTGCCAAGAATCCTGTCTTTAACCCTATATTAACATTCAAATTTGACCTTCCAAAATGAATCACTTCACATTTATCCAGACTGAACTCCATCCGCCACTTCTCAGCCAGGCTCTCCATCCTGTCAATGTCACGTTGTAGTCTGCGCCAGCCCTCGACACTATCTACAACACCACCAACTTTTGTGTCATCAGCAAACTTACTAATCACTCTTCCACTTCCTCATTCCTGTTATTTATAAAAACTACAAAGGGCAGAGGCCCAAGAACAGATCCCAGCGGGACACGTATGGCCACCGACCTCCAGGCGGAATACTTTCCATCCACTACCACTTGCTGCCTTCTTCTGGCCACCCAATTTTGTATCCAGACAGCCAAATTTCTCTGAGTCCCATACCTCCGAACTTTCTGAATGAGCCTACTGTGGGGGAACTTATCAAATGCCTTACTGAAATCCATATACACTACCTCCACTGCTCGAACTTCATCAACTTGTCTCATCACATCCTCAGAGAACTCAATAAGGCTTGTGAGGCATGACCTGCCCCTCTCAGAGCCATGCTGACTATCTTTAATCAAACTGTGTTATTCCAAATAGTCATAAAACCTGTCTCAGAGTCCTTTCTAGTACCTTGCTTACCACAGGTGTAAGACTGACTGGTTTGTAATTCCCAGGGATTACCCTACCCCTTTTCTTGAACAGAGGAAAACACATTCACCTCCCTCCAATCACCTGGTACTACTCCTGTGGAGATTGAGGATGCCAAAATCATGGCCAGACACGCAACAATCTCATTCCTTGCTTCCCATAGTAACTTGGATATATCTGGTCTGGCCATGGGGACTTGCCTATCTTGATGCTTCTCAGAATTTCCAGCATATCGACTTCCTTAATATCAATCTGTTCAAGCTTATTAACCTGGTCCACAGTGTTCTCACTAATAACAAGGTCCCTCTCTCTTGTAAATACTGAAGCAAAAAACTCATTTAGGGCCTCCCCTACCACTTGAAACTCCAGGCACAAGTTCCCTCCACTATCCCTGATCGACCCTTATCACCTTCTGATCATTCTCTTATTCCTCATGTATGGGAGAACACCTTTGGGTTTTCCCTGACCCATCCCACCCAGGCTTTTTCGTACCCCCTCCTCTCTCTCCTCAGCCCATTTTTGAGTTCTTTCCTAGCTACCCTGTAATCCTCTAAAGCTGTCCCAGATCCTTGCTTCCTCAACCTTAAGTAAGCTTCCTTCTTCCTTTTGACAAAAAGTTCCTTTGCTCTTGTCATCCAAGTCTCCTTCACCTTACCATTCCATGCCTGTCTCAGTGGGACAAAGTTATTCAACACTCACAATAAGTGCGCCTTAAACAGCCTCTACATTTCTGTTGTATCTTTCCCATAGAACAATTGTTCCCAATTTATACTCCACAGCTCCTGTCTAACCTCAGTATAATTTCCCCTCCCTCAATTAGATACCTTCCCATACAGTCTGCCAAGATGAGTAATGCCGGGGTGGCATGGTGGCTCAGTGGTTGGCACTGCTGCCTCACAGGGACATGGGTTCAGTTCCTGCCTCGGGCGATTGTGTAGAGTTTGCACATTCTCCCTGTGTCTGCGAGGGTTTCCTTCGGGTGCTCGGGTTTCCTCCTACAATCCAAAGATGTGTATGCCAGGTGAATTGGTCATACTAAATTGCCCATAGTGTTAGATGCATTGGGTAAGGGGAGGGGGTCTGGGAGGGTTGCTCTTCAGAGGTTTGGTGTGGACTTGTTGGGCCAAATAGCCTGTTTCCTTATTGGAGGGAATCTAATCTACTCAACACTTTGGGCTGAAGATTGCTATGAATGCTTGCATTGATGTGCTGGGCTCTTCCATCATCGAGGATGGGGATATTTGTGGAGTCTCATCCTTTTCCAGTGAGTCGTCTAATTATCCACTACCATTCACAACTGGATGTGGCAAGACTGCAGAGCTTAGATCTGCCTATGAGGGTAGTGGAGGCAGAGTTGATCAATGATTTCAAAAGGAAATTGGATGGTCACTTGAAGGAAATAAAATTGTAGGGCTACAAGAATGAACAGGAGAATGGTTCTGCTGGATTGCTCTTCAGAGAGTCAGTATAGTTTGATGTGCCAAATTACCTCTTTTTATGTCATTTTGAATCTTCTTAAATTATGTTCAGATTTGTACTGTACACTATTCTCCAAATGAGGCCTAATCTGATTTTTTTTAAAGATTTGGCTTGACTCCATTGTTTTGTCATATAAAGATACTGGAAATCCTCAGCACATTAGAAGAAACATAGTTAATGTTTCGGGTTGATGGCTGATTGTCAGAGCGTCAGAGGCTGAGGGGTGACCTTATAGAGGTTTACAAAAATATGAGGGGCATGGATAGGGTAAATAGACAAAGTCTTTTCCCTGGGGTAGGGGGAGTCCAGAACTGAAGGGATAGGTTAGGGTGAGGGGGAAAGATATAAAAGAGACCTAAGGGGCAACTTTTTCACACAGAGAGTGGCACATGTATGGAATGAGCTGCCAGAGGTTGGTACAATTGCAATATTTAAGAGGCATTTGGATGGGTATATGAATAGGAAGGGTTTGGAGGGATATGGGCCAGGTGCTGGCAGGTGGGTCTAGATTGGGTTGGGATATCTGGTCGGCATGGACAGGTTGGACCGAAGGGTCTGTTTTCATGCTGTACACCTCTATGACTCTATGACTGTAAGGCATTCAAGGCAGGCACAGTGCAAGGAAAAGTTGCAAACAATGCAGTCTTCAGTCAAGTCTAGAACTGCCGAGCACCTATACAGCGAATGAGTGCTGTGTTTTACTTCAGGCTGACCAGCTTGGAATGATAGGGATATTGAAAAGGCTGTTGGGGTTGGAAGAAGTTTGATCAAGATGTTGAATCTTTCTTCATTCTCAGTCCTGTTCCATAAATTCTAACATAGCAATGTCAGCTCTACACATAATTCTTCTTCTGAGATGTGACGTCTTCAGAATTTAAAACCTCCTGTGTTTACTTTATTGATGTATACCAACTGTTCCTTATTTTCATCCTCTTTTTCTGTTGAAGTACTGACTGTTGCAGGTTTGATTGTCACTCTCAACAATACCAACACGCCCCATCATTAGCCATTGATGGGATAGTAATCACTTGCAGAATATAGGTAGTCCCAGGTTGCAAATAGATTCGTTTTTGAGTTTGTTTGCAAGTCAATTAGTATGGAAGTGAGAACACAATGCAGGACGAGGAAGTATTCACGTCAGGTCTTTAAAATTAATGTTACTCCACCCCTATACGGGATCGCAATTTTAATTGTAAGCACTTGTAAGTTGAACACTCATAAATCAAGACTGCCTGTATGTGACTGCAACACGTCACTTTCATTGAATGGGACAAGTACCTTGGCTGATCTATAAATGACATCTGCCCCAACTCCCCCCAAAACATTACAGTGTCAAAATCAAACCAAGCTTATGGTTGTTTTTACATGTTGTCAAAATGCAGGCCAGCTAACTCAACACGACAGGACTGGGACATTGAACCCACTTAGTATGTGAACTACACCAAGGTGTGTAATTGCCAAAGAGCAACTTAACTGCTGTGAAAATATTCTACTGATGTAGCTTATTTGTACCACTGACCATCATTTTCCCTCATTGTTCTAGGAATGGAATTGCACACAAATCCTTTTTTTTATGGAATAAAAAAAACTCTAGGCTTCCATTCCAGTGCACAGTCATTTAGAACTCATCAGCTCAATGGTGTTGGACATACTGTAGCCCTTTCTCTCTCCAACCCTGCAGGAAGCTGTTTCATAAGCCAACATTAATCTGCAGCTAATAAAGTCACTTCTCCATTAGATGAGGTTCTAATTAAGAGAACTAATTTCAGAATACTTCCTAAGGGTTTTCACAGAAGTGAAAAGATTCCATCTCCTGCTGAGTACTGATGAGGTCAGAGACACTGAACAGTCAGTGAGGTGAAAATTTGACGATATTTATAATTGAGGTATATAAGAGGTAAATTAGGACTCATGTTTCTAAGCCTAACCCATACAATCACTACCAGTAAATTTTATTTAACAATTCAAAACTTAACTTGCGTCATAACCAAAACTGTCTATTTACAACCCTGTCTGACCTGTGCGCTGTAGAAACCCTCATTCGTGCCTTTGTTACCTCAATACTTAACTATTCCACTACACCCCTGGCTGGTCTCCCAGAGTGCTGATGAAGAGTCATCTAGACTCGAAACATTAACTTGCTCTCTCTATGGATGCTGTCTGACTCTCTGTGATCTCCAGCATTTATTGTTTTCAGTACAGATTCCAGCATTTGCAGTAATTTGTCCCTTGTTCACCCTCTGCAAACATGAGATCATCTGAAACTCTGCTGTCAATGTCTTAACTCACAGCAAGTCCTGTTCATCCAATATTCGTGTGATTGCTGACCTAAACTGGAGATGCCTCAGCTTTTAAATTTTGAATCTGTGTTCAAATCTCCATGGTGTTAACCTCTCTCTCTCTCTCTCTCTCTCTCTCTCTAACTTTTCTCAGCCCAATAACTGTGAAAGATCTTTATGCTCCTCCAATTTGGCCACTTCCAAATTCTTTATTTTTCTTTCTTGTACCATTTGGGTCCTTGCCTTCATTTCTTAAGCCTGTCTTTATGAAATTCTTGCTGAAACTCTCTCCACTTTTGGGACTTCTTAAAACTTACATCCCTGACCAAGCTTATGATCATAGAATAATTAACTCACCTTCTCCTTATGTAAACAGATTCAAATTTTATAATGACTTATTCTTCTGTGAGGTTGGTGGGACAGTTTTAAAAGATTAAAGGTGCTACATAAATGCATATGTAGTTGATATAGTTGGGTGCATTCCTTAATCCCCAGATGCCCAATGGGAGAAGTGCCTATGGATATTAAAGTCTGTGTTGGTGTCACTCATCTTATCTCTGACATATTCTACACCTGAAATTGTTTAGCAGGCTTGCTTTCTTCCTCTACCCAACATCCAAACTTCCATACCTTGGAGTAGTTTGCAAAGTTGTGCATTATCCATGTTTTGTTCCAGACCATCAATAAAAATAACAAAGAGCAATAACCTTAACACAAATTTCAAAGGTGTACCTACGCAGCTAGTACTACATATAACTGTTTCTGTTCACACAAATTCAGTATCCATAATGAGGATTATTATGTATCAGCTGTCATAATCCCATGTACCAACTTTTGTGTACATGATTAAAGACATTTTGAGAACCCAGAAGCACAATATCTGTGGGGTTTCAACATCCACTAGCCTTCAATCCAGTGGTGAGACAAGGCCTCTTATCTCTCAAAATAATTGTATAAACAATGATGTCAACTCTGGTCAGAGATGTCCATCTCCCCAAGAATCAGGTTTGTTTCACTATCTGAGAAGCCTTAACGGTACTGAGCAATGTGTAATCATTGATGAACTGAGATGACTGACCTCCAACAACCACAACCATCTTTTTATGTGCCAGGTATGACTCGAACCAGTGGAGAATTTGGGCCTCATTAGGTTGAATATGGCATTGATGTCTGGCACTCTCACCTCCCGTCTGGTTGGATTCAGTTCTTTTGTTGATGTTTGAACTAAGGCTGTAATGAGGTCAGGAGCTGAGTGACTCTGGCAGAACCCAAACTGGACGTCACTGAGCAGGTTATTGCTGAGCAGGACTGTTGATGACACCTTCCATCCAGCACTTTACTGATGATTGAGAGTAGACTGATGGAGCAGTAATTGGCTGGGCTGGGGGTTGGATTTGTCTGTTTTTTGTGTACACGATATACCTGTGCAATTTTTCACATTGTAGTTGCACTAGAGCAGCTTGCTTAGGGGTACAGCAAGTTCTAGAGCACAAGTCTTCGGTACCACTTCCCAAATGTTGTCAGGACCATAGCCTTTGCAGTATTCAGTGACTCCAACTAGTTTTGATATCTCATGATGTGAATCGAATTGGCTGTGGACAGGTATCTGTGATGCTGGGAACCACTGGAGGAGATAACCTTCCACTCTCGAGGGCAGTTACGGAGGACAGACCTCAAGTCATCCTTACCTGAAATGGAAATTAAACCAGTACTGCTGGCATTATTCTGAATAAAGTAGATTAATTGACCCTATTCTCCCCTAATATTTATCCTCTCAACCAAGATTACTAAGGCAGATAATTTGTTTATTCTCTTTGCTATTTGTAATATCTGGCTATGTGCAAATCACGTTTCATGCATTAAAACAGCGCCAGTTCTATTTCAAAAAGCACATCGTTGACTATTAAATGCTTTTAGACATTCTGAGCTTGTGAAAAATGCTTTTAACTGCAAGTTCTTTCTTTATTTATAACAGTAGTTTTGCTATTTTCTAGTTTTGACATGCTATTCTGTTTTATGCAGGCCAAAGGAACTTCAAATCAGTTGCTAAATATGAGCTTGTTGTCCCATTACGTAGCACCTTTAATTCCACCACCAAGGCAAGGAAGCCTGACCTACTTGAAGAGTTCTAAATCTAGAAACAACTGCACTTACACCCATTTCTCCAGTTTTAAAGTTGTCATCAGCAGTGCGGCAATCTTGGAAGTTCAGAATCTTCCTCAGATACAAAGCAGCAATGCAAATCTGTATTAACTGTATTTTTGTTGTGCTGTCCCGCCTACTTACCATCTTGTTTGAGGAATGCTTCTAAACTCTGATAACAGATTTTGAATTCCTGTGCTGCATGTCAAAGTACCATAACCCGTCTCCATTTCCCTTTTCATTATTCTGATGACTGAATTTACTGGAATAAGCAAAGATGTGACCTTCTGTTACGGAAGTCAGAACAGCTACATGTTACTTGTGTTCTATTTTAGGTCACAAGGTCTTAAAGGATAGAATTGAAGCTTAATCTTTCCACGCATTTATCAATGTACATATATTAATACATTCTGTACTTATTTACAGAAACACGTATTTCATGCATACACTTTCAAATTCCACAACTACAGTTTTTCAGAGGATCAGGCTAATGGTAGGTGCAATGAATGAGCAAGAAACGCTGGCGGGTCACTGGCACGTCCTTCAGCTAAGGTAGGATTTGCTGATCTGAGCATATATGGAAGGGGAAAAGGGTGTAAGTTCATACTACCTGAGCATTATTCTGGAGGACAAGCCCTTTAGTGAATAGCACATAATCACTGCTGTGACCCAGCAGCCATTATAGTTTTGGGGCACGGGCACCCTTGTGATGTGAACAAGGAGGTCCACACGCAGCAAGGACTTTACACAGTAGGTGCCTGGAATGTGTTGCCAGCAAAGGTAGTCGAGGCAAGCATGGTAGTTTCATTTAAGATGCGTCCGGACAGATGCATGAGTAGGTGAGTAGCGAAGGGTTGCAGGTTTAGACCATGGATTTGGATCGGCTCAGGCTTGGTGGGCTGAAATTTTCTTTCTCTTTGTTCTCTGAGAAGAAAGGCAAACAATAGTTGGAATGTTGTTTCAAGGGAACATTTCAGGTTGATAGAGAGATACTGTTTCCATGAGTTCGCGAGTTTATGACTAGAGCAAACGGTCAAAAATTAGAGATGGACCTATTTGGGATGAAATTAGGCCTTTATATATTCCATATCAAAATGATGGACTTTTAACTGTTCTTGAACTGGACTGGTAAACCATTCAGCTGAATCAAAACAAAACAAAAAAACAATGAGAATCAAACTGACTTCAGTGGATCAAGAAGGTTGACCACCCCCACCATAGGACAAGCAAACATCGTGAGTGACAACCACTTCCTAGGAATCAGTAAAAAGAAATGCCAGGGCATGAGAAATTCTTTGAGGAAATGACAGTATAGTAAAAATTGCTGCTCACTAACGTTACATGTTAGGGACTTGTCGAAGCTTATTTTGATAGAAGGTAATCGAAAATAATGAGCAACTGTTGCAGGTAAATGGAACTGATTGGAAGATGGAAGTGTCTTTGTGTTCTGAAGGGTGATTTTTCAACAATTCAATGCATAAACTCCCAGCACCTCTAACTTCCTTGCAGTTCAGCAAAGAAAAGCCAGTGGAATCAACAAGACTGCACATTGCTTAAAAGCAAGTGGGAAAGCACTACAGTGTTTTAGTGGTCAATAAAACATCATGGTTGCCTCTCTGAAATATATATGCTAGTTGAAGAGTAAAATTGAAGTCTGGGCCATTTAGATGTACTGCAAAAGAGCAGAAAAATGATTGTTTTTGGAAAAGGCAACATGTTATATTAGAAGACATTTGAATTCTGGATTGATCAAGTTGCAGAGGTGGAGATTACGGATTTAATTTTTTTATGCCTGATGTTGTAATGTTAAACACTGGGCGCTCAATGGGGATGGAACGTGTTCAACAAATGCTGTAAGTAGGTGCTCCATAGTTAATTTTTCCAGTTGAATATCCCTCACCTCAGTCGAATAAATGTGCAATAAAATTTGGGAACAAAGTTAAACAACACTTCACTTTTTTCTTTTATTTCATAAAGCAGATAGATGGCATTTTACTGTAAAATGTAGATTCCCACTATTATCCCCCACCACCATGCACTTTCCCCGCGCCCCCCCCCCCCCCCCCACCTTACCCCAAGCCGCACTCCTGAATCTTTTGACAGAGAGGGAAAAATGAGGACCTGATGGGAAGGGAAGGCTCAGGTGGCAGGGACAGCGTTTGTTAACAGTGATTGTTTCCACAATGTGTTACTAGCTGTGATTACAACTACCAACAGAGTCAGTGATAGCAGCTGGCCTTCCTCAGCAGAAAGCAGTATCAAAACATGTGATTAGATTTATTATTTTAAACTATGTTCCCCTTATGTTTTGTTTTCAGAGTCAACTTAAAGCAGCAGTGCAGCTCTTAGAAGATTATAAACATGGTACTTTACCCAGAGGGGTCTCAAACCAGCAGGTAACTATCTAATACCTAACTTATCCCTCCTTACCTTCCGCTATCTCTTTGATGCTCTCTAATATGGTAATTGTTCTTCTGAGGTTCCCTCACATATTTGTTCTGACTCTGTGTAGCCCATTCTTCATGCTCAATGTCTTCCATTAATCCTCAGTCAAGAACCTTTGTATACTATTATAATTACTGCAATTTACTGTTACCCAGTTCATCAAAACTGTGGAATTCTATCTTTTCTTGAAAACATTTTTTTGCTGTATTACTCATGTTGATTACGGGTAATTAGACCTGAAAGGATTGAGGTTAGTAAGGAGAAAGTGTATTCAATTCTAGAAGGTGTGAAAGTAGATAAGTCTCCAGGGCTGGATGGGATTTATCTGAGGATTCTCTGGGAAGATGGCCGAGCCTTTGGGCTTGATCTTTGAGTCATCATTGTCTACAGGTTTAGTACTAGAGGACTGAAGGATTGCAAATGTGTCCTTGTTCAAAAAGGGCAGTAGAGATTACCCAGGTAATTATAAACCAGTGAGCCTTACATCGGTTGCAGGAAAAGTTTTAGAAACGATTATAAGAGATAGGGTGTATAATCATCTAGCAAGCAACAATTTGATTGAAAATAGTCAACATGGACTCGACAAGGACAGGTCATGTCTCACAAATCTCATTGAGTTTTTGTGAAGGTGACCAAGCATGTGAATGAGGGTAGGACAATTGACGTGGCATACATGGACTTCAGCAGAGCCTTTGATAAGGCTCCACATGGTAGGCTACTGGAGAAAATGTGGAGGCATGGGATTGAAGATGATTTAGCAGTTTGGATTAGAAACTGGCTTTCTGTAAGAAGGCAACGAGTGGTGCTTGATAGAAAATATTCAGCCGGTTACTATTGGTGTGCCACAGGGATCTGTTTTGGGACCACTGCTGTTTGTCATTTTTATAAATGACTTGGATGCAGGCATCGGTGGATGGGTTAATAAGTTTGCAGATGACACTAAAGTTGGTGGAGTGGTGGACAATGTGGAAGAATGTTGCAGATTGGAGGGAGACCTGGATAAACTGCAGAACTGGGCTGAAAGGTGGCAAATGGAGTTCAATGCAGATAAATATGCGGTTATTCACTTTGAGAAGAAAAACAGGAAGGCAGAATACTGGGTCAATGGAAAGATTCTTGGTAGTGTGGATATGCAGAGGGATCTTGGTGTCTATGCCTGAAGGTTGCCACCCAGATTGATAGTGCTGTTAAGAAGGCATACGGTGTGTTAGGTTTTGTTGAGAGAGGGATTGAGTTCCGGAGCCGAAATATCATGCTGCAATTGTACAGAACGCTAGAGCGGCCTCACTTGGAATATTGGGCAAAAGTGAGGACTGCAGATGCTGGAAACCAGAGTTTAGATTAAAGTACTGCTGGAAAAGCACAGCAGGTCAGGCAGCATCCGAGGAGCAGGAAAATTGACGTTTCGGGCAAAAGGCCCTCATCAGTCATTTGAAATATTGTGTGCAGTTCTGGTCGCCCCATTACAGGAAGGATATGGAAGCATTAGAAAAGGTGCAAAGGAGATTTATCTGGATGTTGCCTGGTCTGAAGCGAAGGTCTTATGAGGAAAGGCTAAGGGACTTGGGTCTGTTCTCACTGGAGAGAAGAAGGGTAAGGGGGGATTAAATTGAGACATACAAGATGATCAGAGAATAAGATAGGGTGGACAGTGAGAGTCTTTTTCCTAGATTGCTGACAGCTGCTTGTACGAGGGGGCATAGCTGCAAATTGAGGGGCAATAGATCTAAGACAGATGTTAGAGGCAGATTCTTCAGTCAGAGAGTGGTAAGGGTGTGGAATGCCCTGCCTGCCAATGTAGTTAACTTAGCCACATTAGGGGCATTTAAATAGTCTTTGGATAAGCATATGGATGATGATGGGATGTAGGGTGATGGACTTAGTTTAGTTCACAGGTCGGCATAATACCGATGGCCGAAGGGCTTGTTCTGCACTATATTGTTCTATGTTCTAAGCCATGTTTTATTAGCCATTCCTAGCTGCCCTGAAAATGTGATGATGGGCTTTCTCCATGAACAACAGTAACAATCTACATTTATATGTCATTTTCAATGTAATAAACCTTTGTAACATTTTTCACAGGAGCATTATGAATTAAAAGGTGTCACGAGCCACTTGACAGGCAATGGCATTGCCGACTCCGAATCTCCACTATCAACAACTGTCAGGCATTGTCATTTACTTGGAACTGATCTGAACCAGGCACTGATCTGTACAGTGGCTATAAGACCAGGACACAGGCTACAACTCTGTGCTGAGTAACTCACTTTGTGTCTTCTCAGTACCTGTCCACCATCTACAATACACAAGTCTGGAGTGTGATGGAATGCTGTCCACTTGGCTAGATGAGTGCAGCTCCTGAAACACTCCATAATCTTGACACCATTGTGGACAAAGCAGACTGCTTATTTGGTACCATAGCCACCTCTTTTAACATTTATTTCATTCACCAGTGATGCACAGTGGCAGGCGTGTGCACATTATGAGATATGATGCTGTAACTCACCAAGCTTTCTTCGACAACACCCTCCAAACTGGCAATATCTATTCCATAAAAAGGCAAGGGTGTCAGGTACATGGGACACTGTCGTCTACAACTCCCCTATAAGCTACACATATCATGACTGGAAATTGTATCACTGCGCATAAGGTATAAGACCAGAAGATATAGGAGCAGAAATCATTCATTCAGTCCATGAGGTCTGCTCCACCATTTGATCATGGCTGATGTATTTCTCAACCCCATTCTCCTGCTCTCTCTCAGTAACCCTTGATCCCCATACTAATTAAGAACCAATCTATCTTTGTCCCAAAAACACAAAAAGACTTGGCCTCTGTAGCAATGGGTTCCACAGATTTACCACCCTCTGAAGAAATTCCTCCTCATCTCACTTCTAAAGGGTCGTCCCTCACTCTGAGGCTGTGCTCTCAAGTCCTAGTCTCTCCTACTAGTGGAAACATGTCTCCATATCCATTCTATCCAGGCCTCTTGGCATTCTGCAATTTTCAATCTGATTCCCCACCTCATCCATCTAAACTCATCAAATACAGACCCAGACTGCTCAACTGCTCCTTATACATCAAGCCATTCATCTCCTGGATCATTCTTGTAAAACTGGTCTGGACCCCCTCCAAAACTAGAACATTCCTCCTTAGATACAGGGACCAAAATGGCTCACAATATTCCAAATACAGTCTGATCAGAGCCTTATACAGTCTTAGCAACATAAGATTCTCCCTGGTCTTGTATTCTAGCCTCTTGAAATAAATGCTGACATTGCATTTGCCTTCCTAAATGCCAACTGAACTGGCATGTCAACCTTAAGAGAATCCTAAACCAGAATTCCTAAGTCCCTTTGAGTTTCAGACTTTCAAAATATTTCCCCATTTGGAAAATAATCTACACCTCTATTCTTTCACAAGACAAAGCTTTTCACTCTGCCTCAGTACACGGGACAATAAATTCAATTCAATTCAGTTCAATTCAAAGGTGTAACCTCACACTTTCTCACATTGTATTCCATCCACCACTTCTTTGCCCACTCTACTACCCTGTCCAAGTCCTTCTGCAGCCTCCCCACTTCCTCAACACTACCTGACCCGACGCCTACCATTGTGTCATCTGCAAACTTAGCAACAATGCCCTCGGTAACGTGAATAGTTATGGTCCAACATGGACCCCTGCAGAATTCCCCTAGTGTCTGGCTGACATCCTGAAAAAGACTTATTTATCCTCACTCTCTGCCTTCTGCCAGTCAACCAATTGTCTATCCGTGGCAGTACACCTTGCCCCAAACACTATGGGCTCACAACTTGTTTAGCAGCCTCCTATGCGTCACCTTGTCAAAAGCCTTCTGAAATCCGAATAGCTTACACCCACTGGCTCTAATTTGTCTAACTTAGAACATAGAACATAGAAAAATACAGCGCAGTACAGGCCCTTCGGCCCTCGATGTTGTGCCGACCGAAGCCTACCTAACCTACACTAGCCCAATAACCTCCATATGCTTATCCAATGCCCGCTTGAATGACCATAAAGAGGGAGAGTCCACCACTGCTACTGGCAGGGCATTCCATGAACTCACAACCCGCTGAGTAAAGAATCTACCCCTAACATCTGTCCTATACCAACCTCCCCTTAATTTAAAGCTGTGTCCCCTAGTAACAGCTGACTCCATACACAGCAAAAGGTTCTCACTGTCAACCCTATCTAAACCCCTAATCATCTTGTACACCTCTATCAAATCTCCCCTATACCTTCTTTTCTCCAATGAAAACAGCCCCAAGTGCCTCAGCCATTCCTCATATGATCTTCCTACCGTGCCTGGCAACATCCTGGTAAACCTCCTCTGCACCCATTCCAGTGCCTCCACATCCTTCTTGTGGTATGGCGACCAAAACTGTACACAATACTCCAGATGCGGCCGCACCAGAGTCTTATACAACTGCAACATGACCTCAGGACTCCGGAACTCAATTCCTCTACCAATAAAGCCCAGTACGCCATATGCCTTTTTCACAGCACTATTTACCTGGGTGGCAATCTTCAGAGATCTGTGTACATGGACACCAAGATCCCTCTGCTCATCCACACTACCAAGTAGCCTACCATTAGCCCAGTAATCCATCTTCTTGTTACTCCTACCAAAGTGAATGACTTCACACTTAGCTACATTGAACTCCATTTGCCACCTTTCTGCTCAGCTCTGCAACTTATCTATATCCACCTGTAACCTGCCATATCCTTCTTCGCTGTCCACCACTCCACCGACTTTCGTATCATCCGCAAACTTGCTCACCCAGCATTCAAGCCCCTCCTCCAGGTCATTAATAAAAATGACAAACAGCAATGGTCCCAAAACAGATCCTTGTGGAACATCGCTAGTAATTGCACTCCAAGATGAACCTTTACCATCAACTACTACCCTCTGTCTCCTTCCAGCCAGTCAGTTCCTAATCCAAACCTCTAATGCACCCTGAATGCCATACCTCCGTAATTTTTGCAGTAGCCTACCATGGGGTACCTTATCGAACGCCTTGCTAAAATCCATATACACCACATCTACTGCTTTACCCTCGTCCACTTCCTTGGTCACCTTCTCAAAGAATTCAATAAGGTTTGTGAGGCACAACCTGCCCTTCACAAAACCATGCTGACTATCCTTGATCACATTATTCCTATCCAGATGTTCATAAATCCTATCCCTTACAATTGTCTCTAAGACTTTGCCCACAACAGAAGTGAGACTCACTGGCCTATAGTTACTTGGGCTGTCCCTACTCTCCTTGAACAAGGGGACCACATTCGCTATCCTCCAGTCTTCTGGCACTATTCCTGTAGACAACGAGGACATAAAAATCAAGGCCAATGGCTCCGCTATCTCCTCCCTAGCTTCCCAGAGGATCCTAGGATAAATTCCATCAGGCCCAGGGGACTTATCTATTTTCACCCTTTCCAGTATTTCCCGGACCTCTTCCCTACATACCTCAAAGCCATCCATTCTAATCACTTGTGACTCACTATTCACATCAGCAACAATGTCCTATTCCTGAGTGAATACTGACGAAAAGTATTGATTTAGTGTCTCTCCAATCTCCTCTGCCTCCACGCACAACTTCCCATTACTATCCTTGACTGGACCGATACCTACCCTAGTCATCCTTTTATTCCTGACATACCTATAGAAAGCCTTTAGGTTTTCCCTAATCCTACCAACCAAGGACTTTTCATGTCCCCTTTTCGCTGCTCTTTGCTCTCTCTTTAGATCCTTCCTGGCTACCTTATAACTCTCAATCGCCCCAACTGAACCTTCACACCACATCTTTACATAGGCCACCCTCTTCCCTTTTATAAGGGATTCCAATTCCTTATTAAACCACAGCTCCCTCACAAGACCCTTTCCTCCCTGCCTGACTGTTACATACTTATCAAGGACACCCAATAGCTGCTCCTTGAACAAGATCCACATATTATTTGTGTCCTTCCCTTGAAGCCTATTTTTCCAATCCACACATCCTAAGTCATGCCTCACCGCATCATAATTTCCCTGCCCCCAGCTATAACTCCTGCCCTGCAGAGTACACTTATCCCTCTCCATCACTCGAGTAAAAAAACTTGCTCGTTACCTCCTCAGAGAAGACTAACAGATTTGTCAGGCATGACCTACCCTTGATGAAGTCATGCTGACTCAGCCCTATTTTACCATGCACTTTCAAGTACTTCACAATCTCATCCTTAATGATGGGTTCTGAAATCTTACTAAGACCTGAGGCCAGGCTAACCAGACTATAACTTCCTGTCTTCTGCCTCGCTCCCTTCTTAAACCTTGATGTTACATTAGCCATTTTCCAATCCTCTGGGACCCTCCCTGACTCCAGTGATTCCTGACGGGTCACCACCTATGTCTCCACAATTTCCTCAGCTATCTCCATCAGAACACTGCGGTGTAGTCCATCTGATTCATGTGATTTATCCACCTTCAGATCTTTCAGCTTCCCTCACGTCTTCTTCTTAATGATGGCCACTACACTCACTTCTGCCACCTGTCTGTCTTGAAGTTCTGGTATGATGCTGGTGTCTTCCACTGTAAAGATTGGTACAAAGTACCTGATCAGTTCCTCTGCCATTTCTTTGCTCCCCATTTCTCAATCTTCAGTGGTCCTATGTCCACTCTTGCTTCTCTCTTATGGTTTAGGTATCTAAAAATACTCTTGCAATCTGCTTTTATACTACTAACTAGCTCACTTGCATACTTCAGCAATTCCCCCCTATATTGCTTTTTTTAAGTTATCCTCTGCTGGTTTTTAAAGGCTTCCCAATCTTCTGGCTTTCCAGTAATCTTCACTACATTGTCTATTTTTTTCTTTGCTTTTATGCTGTCCCTGACCTCCATTGTCAGCCATGGTTGCCTGGTTCTCCCCTTAGTATTCTTCTTTCTCCTTGCAATGAATTTCTTCTGTGCCTCCCAAATTACTCCTAGAAATGCTACTCCCATTGCTACTCCACCATCTTCCAGCTAGGCTCCCCTTCCAGTTAACCTTGGCCAGCTCCTCCCTCACATTTTTGTTTAGAATACTGTTAAATCTGATTCCAGCTTCTCCCTCTCCAACTGCTGTCTCGGGATTCCTTCGCCTTAAGCTCCCTAGTCAACTCTGTCTCATTACACCTCACCAAATCCAGATCTGCCTGTTCCCTAATGGGCTGTACCACAAGCTGCTTCAATCTTGAAGATCTTGAAGATTCCTTTTTTGGAGATCCGTTAACAGCCTGATTTTCCCAGTCCACCTGCATTTTGAAGTCTGTTTTGTAATAGTGTCTTTCTTACAAGCCCTTTCTATCTTTTGACTTACTTTCTTTCCCACAACTTGACGACTGCTGGAAAGCCTGTCCACAATGCCCATCAGGGTCTTTATGTTTCCTTAACTCTACCCACATGGATTCTATACCTTCTGGCTCTATATCATTTCCTCCTTTAGCTTTAACTTCTCTCTTACTAACAAGGCAACCTTGCCTCCTCTGCCTATCTGCCTGTCCTTTCGATAGGATGTGTGTCCTTAGATATTTAGCTCCCAGCTCTGATATCCTAGCAACCACGTCTCTGCTGCTCACAGCATTGCACTTGTCAGTTTTGACCTGACCTAAAAGCTAATTTTCCACTGATGGGTAAGTCCCGAACCAGAGGACACAGTTTAAAAGTAAGGGGTAGGCCACTTAGAAGTGTTGAGGAGAAACTTCTTCACCCAGAGGGTGGTGGGTGTATGGAATGCTCTGCCCCAGAAGGCTGTGGAGGCTAAGTCTCTGGATACTTTCAAGAAAGAATTAGATAGAGCTCTTAAGGACATTGGAATCAAGGGTTATGGGGATAAGGCAGGAACAGGATACTGATTGAGGATGATCAGCCATGATCATAATGAATGGTGGTGCTGGCTCGAAGGGCAGAATGGCCTACTCCTGCACCGATTGTCTATTGTCTAATTTACCTTGTTTCGTATACTTCTTGCATTTAAGTACAACACCCTCAGTCCTGCACTGAACGCACTGCTTCTATGCTGTGTCTGAAATTTCGATTACTAACCCTTTCCATACTCTCTGGAAACTTTATTAAGTTCTGCTGAGCCCTCCTCCCCCTTAATTCTTTCCATTATTTCCCATGCAACTGAAATCCACTCCCCGACTATTTAGTTTAAGACCCTATCCACAACTGTAGTTATGTGAATTATTGTCGCAAAATGATTCAGGCGTGGCCCATCCCATCAGGACAGCTCCCTCCTTCCCCAGTAGTAGTGCCAATATCCCAAGAATTCCAACCCATTTCTTGCACACCAATTTTTATGTTACACATTTTTCTCTTTAGTCTTGTGCCAATTTTCTCATGGTTTAGGCAATAATCCAGAGATTATTTCCTTTTTGGTTCTGCTTTCAAATTTAGCTCCTAACTGCTGATATTCCCTCAGCAGAACCTCTTTCCTCTTTCTCCCTTTATTGTTGGTACATATATAGACCAAACAACTGGATCTTTTCCCTTTCTTCAGCCCAGATGAGATGTCATTAATCTGGGAACCAGGTAGGCAATATAGCACTCAGGGCTCTCAATCCTGGCCACAGAGAACTATCTATTCTCCTGACAATTCACTGTTACTGGATAAAAAGCCTGGCTCTCCCTTCCTAACAGCACTGTGGGTATACTTGACTGCAGTGTTTGAAGAAGGCAGCTCACCACCACCTTCTTGAGTGCAGTTGCAATAAATGATGGCTGGGCCAGTGACACCCACAACATATAAATGAATTTTAAAAATGACTTTTTTTCTGAATTCCGTTCCCAGCATTTGCTGCATAACTGTTAACACCTTTATCTATTGATTTTGGTCTTGAAAACTTCAAATTAAGGTGATAGCATTCAGTGCCATCATCCTCCTACAAATAGACAGGAATACTTAATTCATTTTTAAAGCTGCTAGTGAGTAATTAGGCAATCTCACAAATTATTAGAATTCTTTGTGATCGTTAATATCAAACTGAAACATTCGAACTCTGAACAGATCCTCCAGTTTACAACATCTCCAAGGTAAGCGTCATTCCCTTAATATTAAACTAGACCTTGGAATATGAACCGAAGTTCCATGTGCAAGGGGTGTCTTCATAAGTGGTATAGCATCAAATTGTGTTTGATAATTTAACAAACTGTCAACTATCTTGGAACAATAGGGCCAAAAGCCATTTCCACCAAGCTCTTTTCACCTTTTTTATGTCTTATCTTTATCCGAGCTAATTCTCTATTTTGATCTTCTGAACTCAGTTTCTCACTACTGTATTGGTTTCATGCTGCTATTTCAGAGTTAGCACCTCCTTTTCCTTTTTTCCTTTCTTTCTGAAATGTCAATTACCCATGAGTACTCATCATTCTGTAACTATAATTTCTAATGGTTATCAAATCATACTTATTTATTTCCTATTTGTGCTATCAATTCATCCATCTTGATATGAATGCTGCATGCGTACAGATAAAGAATCTTTAGTTCTGCCTTTTCACCATGTTTCCACCTTATTTGCTGATGCTGTTATTCTTGTACACATAGTCTTTTCCTGTCACATTCTAGTGATCATTACCGGTAACATATTAACCTGCACTATTGCCCTGTCCTTTCTCCCTAACTTTGCAAAACATTATATGAACTCTTCCTTACTATTTCATTTAAGTTCCCTCTAAATTCCTGGGAGCACAGTTTCCCAGTTCAAGAATGATTCAAATGTGCTCACATTTCCCCAGACCTTGTGCTTGTGTATCATAAATCAAAATCCATTTCTCTCATATTTACTCTGCTGGAAAGGACTTTTTCAGTTAGAAATCAACCAGAAAAGATTTAAGTTCACTTCTTGCTCTCAGCTGAGGTAAGTATAATCGACAAAAGCAGAGATATATTTTGTTTCCATTGGGGTACTGCACTTCTACAATTACTTTCTGCTACATTGCCAAAATGGCTGTTACTTGTGTACAGAAGGTAATATCACCATAATTCTACTGGCGCATAAGTCTGCTCTATCATTAGAGAGAGAGATGATTGGTGGTGGTTTAACTTGATGATCACCAGATTTCAGGCAAGGAGAGAGGGTTGAGAAGGAAAATCTTTCGTAGTAACTCCAGCCAGTGCTGGAAATTATCTCATTCTGTTACCATCACTCTACAGTCAGCCAACAATGAACGTGATGAGTCTAGAAATCTGGTCTGAGAGACAGTGGGATTCAAATTTCTTTTTCCAAAATGGTAGTGGAGTAGGGTCCTAACCAGCCTCAAGGAAGCCCAGCTCAGACTCCCAGCCACGAGGTGATGCCCAATGCAGACTCCCAGCCTCGAGGTAATGCCCAATGCAGACTCCCAACATCAAGGAGAAGCCCAGCACAGACTCCCAGCCTCAAGGAAGCCCTGCACGGACTCCCAGCTTCAAGGAGGCCCAGCGCAGACTCCCAATCTCAAGAATGCTCAGCACATACTCCCTGCCTCGACAAAGCTCAGCAGGAACCTCTAGCATCCATGAAGTCCAGTGCAGAATTATGGTCTCAAGGAAGCACAGTATGGACTCCCAGCCTCAAGGAAGCCCTGCACAGACCCCCAACCTCAAGAATGCCCTGTATGGACCCCTGACCTCAAGGAAACCAAGTACTGACGCCCAGCTTCAAGGAAGCCCAATGCGGACTCCTGGCTTTATAAAGACCGAATACTGTACTGAACTTTCACCATTATTTCTTTATTTTTCTAATTTATACTTAAGATTTTGGACCTAGGAACCTTTGTACCTAGCCTTGTAAGGACTGTAAAACTGGTCTTTTAAATTTGTTCATTTTACTAATTTATGCCTAAGATTTTGTACCCTGGTGTCTTTGTTCCTAAGACAACAGAAATGGCGATTTTGTACATTGTCCCTGTACTCTTCTATCCCTGTACGTCAGTACATGTGACAATAAATCTTAATTCTATATTTTGACAAGTTATTTTACCATTATTGGTATCACAGTCAAATCTAGTCCCAAAAACCCAATTTTGTAGACACTAGGATACCGACAGAAGGATCCTGCCTGAAACATTGACTTTCTTGCTCTTCGAGTGCTGCCTGACCTGCTGTGCTTTTTCCAGCACCACGCTTTATCAATCAGGATACCTGTTCCACCTAATTACACTGAGCCCATTGGCAATGCTTTCTCATAATGGTATCTAAGGCTGAGTAACTTAGCCAGAGAATTATAGGTTCAATCTTCAATCCAGAGACTTTTAAAAAAAAATCTAGTCTAACAGTTCATGGAGTACAAGAAACTGCATCAGCAAATGTGCTATCATCTAGATGAGACATTCAGTTAATGTTTGAGATGTAAGACATAAATGATCTTTCAAAAGAGCAGGGAGCTCTCTCTAGGCATCCTGGTCAGTGTTGATAGCTGAACTGCATTACTTTATTGCCGATTGTAGAAACTTAATATGCACAAACTGACTGCTGAATTAGCAACATTACTGCATTGAGTAATGTTAGGCAAAAGTGAGGACTCCATTCCTGATGAAGGGCTTTTGCTCAAAACGTCAATTTTCCTGCTCCTCCTATGCTGCCTGACCTGGTGTGCTTTTCCAGCACTCTAATCTAGACTCTGCATTGAGTAATGTTGCCTTCCAGAGAAGGTGGGACCTGTACAAGAAGGACAGGTTGCACCCAAACTGGACAGGCACCAATATCCTGGCAAGGAGTTTCAGTAGTGCCACACGGCAGGGTTTAAACGAGTGTGGTGAGTGGGTAGGGTGAGATCTAGAGCAACAGGTCAGTAAATGTAGAGACTGAGGAAGAGCTTCAGTCTAAGGCAAAGAAAGTTAAGAGGAGGAACATTGAGGGAGAGGTTGTTGAGCTTAGCAGGACTGGAAGCTTGTCTTTGCTCCAATGCAAGAAGTATAACAGGTAAGACAGATGAACGTAGAGCCTGGATTAATGCATGCAATTATGACGTTGTTGCTATCACAGAGACAGGTTGAAAGAGGGACAGAAACTGGCAGCTTAATATTCCAGGATATCAGTGTTTCAGATGAAACAGAGGAGGAGGCAAAAGAGATGTGGGAGTTGCATGACTGGTTAGGGAGCAGACCATCGCTGTGTTGCAGAAGGACACCCTGGAGGAATCCTTCAGCAAAGCATTATGGGTAGAGCTCAAGGACATGAAAGGTGCAATCACAATGTTGGGATTGTACTACATATTGTACAGGCCCCTGGTGAGACCACACCTGGAGTACTGTGTACAGTTCTGGTCTCCAAATTTGAGGAAAGACATTCTGGCTATTGAGGGAGTGCAGCGTAGGTTCACAGGGTCAATTCCTGGAATGGCAGGATTGCCTTACACGGAAAGACTGAAGCAACTGGGCTTGTATACCCTTGAGTTTAGAAGACTGAGAGGGGATCTGATTGAAACGTATAGGATTATGAAAGGATTGGACACTCTGGCAGGAGGAAACATATTTCCGCTGATGGGGGAGTGCCGAACCAGAGGACACAACTTAAAAATACGGGGTAGACCATTTAGGACAGAGATGAGGAGAAACTACTTCACCCAGAGAGTGGTGGCTGTGTGGAATGCTCTGCCCCAGAGGGCAGTGGAGGCCCAGTCTCTGGATTCATTTAAGAAAGAATTGGATAGAGCTCTTAAAGATAGTGGAGTCAAGGGTTATGGAGATAAGGCTGGAACAGGATACTGATTGGGAATGATCAGCCATGATCATATTGAATGGCGGTGCAGGCTCGAAGGGCTGAATGGCCTACTCCTGCATCTATTGTCTATTGTCTATTGTCAGACCTCCCAATCACCAGGGGGAGATAGAGGAAGAGATATGTACTCAGATTCTGGAAAGATATGAAAATTATAGGGTTGTTGTGGTGGGTGGTTTCAGCTTGTCCTATATTGACTGTGACTCCCTTTGTGCCGGAGGGTTTGATTGGGGAGCAAATTGTTAGGTGTGTCCAGGACAGGTTTTTGGAACAGTCAGTGGATAGTTCAATGAGGGAGGTGGGGGGCATACTGTATCAGGTATTGGGAAATGAGCCTGGCCAGGTGGTCTCAGTCTCAGAGGAGGTACATTTTGGAAATAGTGACCATAATTCCATAACTTTTTGGATATTTATGAATAAGGACAGGAGTGGATCTCAGATTAGGGTGTTAAATTGGGGGAAGGCCAACTCTAACCAAATTTGGCAAGAATTGGAGAACGTGGATTAGGAGCAGCTGTTTGAGGGCATATTTACATCTGACAAGTGGGAGTCATTTAAAGACCGGTTGATTAGTGCAGGACAGGCATGTTCCTGTGAAAATGAAAGATAGAAATGGCAGGATTCGGGAATCTTGGATGACAGGAGAAATTATCAGTTTAGTCATGAGAAAAAAAGATGCAAATCTAAGGTCTTAGCAATTAAAACCAGACAAAGTCCTTGAAGATCTAGAGAAAATAGGAAGGAGTTCAAATGGGAATTAGGAAGCCTAAAAGGGGCTATGAAATGTCCTTGGCCAACAGGGTTAAGGAGAATCCCAAGGCATTTTAGGCATTTATTAGCAGCAAGAGGGTAGCTTAGGAAAGAGCAGGTCCACTCAACGATAAAGGATCGAGATTATGTTTAGAACCAGAGGAAATGGTTGAGATCCTTAATGAGAACTTTATATTGAAAGTCGCCAAATAGAGAGATATGAGGAGTGTTAGGTTCGAGAAAGATGTGTGAATACTGTCAGGCAGGTCAACATAATGACGAAGCAAGTGTTGGGTTTCTTGAGATACATTAAGGTACACAAGTCCCGAGGGCCAGACAGGATCAATCCCAGGAAATTGTGGGAGGTAAGGGAGGAAAGAGCTGGGGCCTTAACAGATCTCTTTGCATCCTCTTTGGCCTCAGGCAAGGTTCCAGTAGACTAGAGAATGGCAAATGTTGTTCCTTTGTTTAAGAAGGGAAAGAGCTAATTCAGGTAATTATAGATCAGTGAGCCTGATGTACGTGGTGGGGAAGCTGTTGGAGAAGATACTGGGAGACTGGATTTATTCACATTTGGAAGCAAATGGTCATGTTTTACCAAGCTGAATGAGTTTTTTTTGAAAAAGTGACAAGAATAATTGATGAAGGAGGTGTAGTAAATGTTGTCTATATGGACTTTAATAAAGCGTTTGATAAGGTATTTCATGGCAGGCTGGTACAACAGGTAGAGTTTTATGAGATCCAGGGTGGTGCTGGTTAGATGGATCCAGAACTGGCTTAGTCATAGAAGACAGAGTGTAGCAGTGGATCTGTAACCTTTTTACCTGCTGCTCCTGGCCTATGCATGTAAGCTTTACCTGCGCAGGTATATGTTTTAAGAAGATCTGGCACTTCCTCCTTAACAAACCTCCGACCAGGTTATACATTCTGGTGCATTTCTCGCCTCCACTGTGCTTTCCATTATCAGTCCAACAAAGTTCACTGGCTTATCCTGTTTTCCTACATCTGGTTTCCCAGTGCTTTTCCAAACCCACCAATACTGTGATTTCATGTGGCCTACTTTATTGCAGTGAAAACGCTGAAGCTTTTTAACTTGTCTTTCCCTTTCAAGGGTTTCCTTTTTACTCTGTGGTAAGTTATCCTTCACTGATATCTACCTTTCCCTTTCCACATGAGGATTTCTCTTTTCCCAAATTTCTATCCCTCATGGCTCAAAATTGATTTGGGAAGCCAAACTTTGATTTATGGACCAACTCATAATCATCAGCCATCTCAGCTGCTAATCTTGCCTTTTTAACTCTCTGCTCTTCCAAATGAATTCTCACTATTTCAGGAAGTGAATTTTTGAACTCCTCCAAAATAACTGTCTCTCTAAGAGTGTCATAAGTTTGGTCTATTTTTAATGCACTTCTCCACATATCAAAATTGCTTTGTTTGATCTTTTCGAACTCAATGTAGGTTTGACCAGGGTCCCTTCTTAGATTCCTGAACCATTGTTTGTAGGCTTTTGGCACAACTCATATGTATTAAAGATGGCTTTCTTCACCTCCTCAAACATCCCAGCTACCTCTTCTGATAATGATGCAAATACCTCACTAGCTCTACCTACAAGTTTTGTTTGGATCAATAAAACCCACATTGTCACTGACCACCACATTTCTTTCACCACCTTTTTAAATGAGATGAAAAGGCTTCCACATCCTTCTCATCAAATTTAGGCAATGGTTGAATATATTTAAACAGTTTCTCACCAGGCCTTTGGCTACCATGGGTGTGCTCATCCTCACTCTTTTCCTTCCGAAGCTTACCTTCAACCTTCATCTCCATCCTTTTAAGCTGACTTTCCTGTCTAAGTGACAGTAAGGACTGCAGATGATGGAGATGAGAGTTGAAAAGTGTAGCACTGGAAAAGCACAGCAGGTCAGGCAGCATCCGAGGAGCAGAAGATGATGTTTTGGGCATAAGACCTGCATCAGGAAATGTCGATTCTGTAGCTCCTCAGATTCTGCCTGACCTGCTGTGCTTTTCCAATGCCACACACTTATCCTGTCTTTTCTGAAGTTCAAACTCCTTTTCTTTCTTCCGTTCCTCTCTCTCCATTTCTCTCTCTCCCCTCTCTCTCCCTTTTTCTTATTGTTCTGCTAAACTGATTCGTTCTTTTTCTCTTTCCTCTGCTTTTAATCATAATTCAAACCATTTAATTTCTGTTGCCTTTGTCTTTTGCCTCTAACTCAAGCTGCTTCATTTTCCATTGAATTTTAGCCATCTCTCAAGCTTCTGATGGTGTTTCTAACAAATGTAAATGCTGAGCTATTGCTGTAATTATCTCTCATTTCCTCACAGAAGGAGGCAGCTCCAGCTCCAGCTTGTCAGCTAATTCCAGCAGCATGGCCTTAATCACCTTTTTTAAAATTCCCAAAGTCACTTCTTCCATCCCCAGAAAACTCTTGGTGACTGAAAGAGCCATTGCTATCCTGAGCACTGTTTAAACCAATCGAATTCAGCACCTGGAACAAAAGACGCTAATACCTATCACTCGTTGCCTTCGAGTCCAGCAATCCTAATCCCAATTTGGAACTATAGAAAAAAATCCTGCAAAGAGCCTCCAATCTGGTATGGACCAGGTCAGACCCCTTCAAAGCATTTCAAGAAAGTAGCTTGAACCCTAACTTTGCTAGTTGGTTTAAGCCGGTATAAAGCAGATATTCCAGGAGGGATGCATTTGGCCCAACCACTTAGTTTTAAACCAAACTGAATTTATTTCAAGATTACCGAATAAAACACAAACAAAAGAGAACAGAATACAGAATAACGTAACCTATCCAAAAACCTACCAGATTATCCCAGCTTAATGATGCTGTTCCAAATACTTGCAACAATCCCATAAACACCCCTTGGCAAAAGAGGTAAAATCAAATGTATGGTCTTACAGGAGAGAGAGAGAGATGGTAGAGGGATTGAGCATGGAACACCTTCTTCCATGTAACTGTTTCTTGGACCAGCAGGCTCAAAACTGACTAACAGCTCTGAACCAAAAACAAAGCAGAGAAAAGCTGAGCTGGGAGAAATGGCCACTCTCCTTTCATTGTACAAGTGATTTTTTTATATTATAAGCCTTTTGCCCTGAAACCCTTCAAACCCAGACTGTTTGGAATTGTTTATGATCTCTCTGAAAAAGAAGCTAAGGACAGCATAACCTTGTCGATGGAACAGCATTATTACACTCTTCAGTATCTGCAGTCCTCACTTTCTCCTAGTTGCTAAAAACCTTACTGCGAAGCCTCTTCCAAGGGTGCTCACTTTGAAGAAGTTCTCTTCCTCCCTCCACAAGGATCTCAGTGAGTCTATCTCCTGCTGTAACCCCCCCCTCACCTGCAGGCCAGCTCCTCTGCCCTGAAGCTCTTCAACCACATCCTGAAGGAGACCCGCTACTAGAACCGTGTCTCCATCCTCAACACCTGCCTACGCAACCAACCTATCCCCCACAGACTTCAGACTACATTCAGATCATCACATTTTATACCTGACTGGGACAATCACGACCTACATCAAATCCAAAGCGTCCAGTAACAGATCCTCAGCTCCCAGCCATGCATTGCCACCTACTCTTTCTGCAGTCAGCCCATCCCCAGCTCAGGGCCTCACTCTCCCAGGCTTTCAAAGGACCTGTGCTGTTCTTCATCCTCAGAAGGATCCACATCCACAACTGACACTTTTTCTTCTGATTCCTGATGAAGGGCTTTTGCCCAAAATGTCTAATCTCCTGCTCCTCGGATGCTGCCTGACCTGCAGTGCAGATCCAGTGCAGCTCCTTTTGACCCTTAGAGCATTGACATGCAGAATGATTTGGGCATAGAGGTCATAGAGTCATAGACATGAACAGCATGGAAACTGACCCGTCAGGTCGAACTCATCCATGCCGACCAGATATCCCAACACAACCTAGTCCCACATCCCAGCATCCAGCCCATATCCCTCCAAACCCTTTCTATTCATATACCCATCCAGATGCCTTCTAAATAATGCAATTGTACTAGCCTCTGCCACTTCCTCCAGCAGCTCATTCCACAGACGGACTACCCTCTGCATGAAATAGATACCCCTTAGGTCTCTTTTATATCTTTTCCCTCTCACCTGAAACCGATGCCATCTAGTTCTGGACTCCCCCACCCCCAGGAAGAGAGTTTGTCTATTTATCCTATCCATGCTGCTCCTCATGATTTTATAAACTTCTATAAGGTCACCCTTCAGCCTCCGATGCTCCAGGGAAAACAGCCCCAGCCTATTCAACTTCTCCCTCAAATCCTCCACGCCTGGCAACATCCTTTTAAGCTTCACAACATCCTTCCGATAGGAAGGACACCAGAATTACACACAATATTCCAAAAGTGGCTTAGCCAATGTCCGGTACAGCAGCAACATGACCTCTCAGCTCCTGTACTCAGTACTCTGACCAGTAAAGGAAAGCATACCAAACACCCTTTTCACTATCATATCTACCTGCAACTCCACTTTCAAGGAGTTATAAACCTGCACTCCAAGGTCTCTTTGTTCAGCAAAACTCCCTAGAACTTTAACTGTATACGTCGTGCTAAGATTTGCTTTCCCAAAATGCAGCACCTTGCATTTATCTGAATTAAACTCCATTTGCCACTTCATAGTCCACTGACCCATCTAATCAAGATTCCATTGTACTCTGAGGTAACATAGAACATTACAGCGCAGTACAGGCCCTTCGGCCCTCGATGTTGCGCCGCCCTGTCATACTAATCTGAAGTCCATCCCACCTACACTATTCCATGTACGTCTATTTGCTTGTCCAATGACGACTTAAATGCACTTAAACTTGGCAAATCTACTACCGTTACAGGCAAAGCATTCCATACCCTTACTACTCTCTGAGTAAAGAAACTACCTCTGACATCTGTCTTATACCTATCTCCCCTCACTTTAAAGTTGTGTCCCCTTGTGTTTGCTGTCCCCATACTTGGAAAAAGGCTCTCCCTGTCTAACCCTCTGATTATCTTGTATGTCTCTATTAAGTCACCTCTCAACCTTCTAACGAGAACAGCCTCAAGGCCCTCAGCCTTTGCTCAAAAGACATTCTTTCCATACCAGGCAACATCCTAGTAAATCTCCTCTGCACCCTTTCCAAAGCTTCCACATCCTTCTTATAATGCGGTGACCAGAACTGTACAATATACTCCAAGTGTGGCTGTACCAGAGCTTTGTACAGCTGCAGCATAACCTCCTGGTTCCGGAACTCAATCCCTCTATTAATGAAGGCCAAAACAATGTATGCCTTCTTAACATCCCTGTCAATCTGGGTGGCAACTTTCAGGGATCTGTGTACATGGACATGAAGATCTCTCTGCTCATCTGCACTCCCAAGAGCCTTACCATTAGCCCAGTACTTTGCATTCCAATTACTCCAGCCAAAGTGTATCACCTCACACTTGTCCACATTAAACTCTATTTGCCACCTCTCAGCCCAGCTCTGCATCCTATCTATGTCTCTCTGCAACCTACTATATCCTTCGTCACTATCCACAACTCCACCGACCTTAGTGTTGTCTGCAAATTTACTAACCTACCCTTCTAAGCCCTCATCCAGGTCATTTATAAAAATGATGAACAGCATTGGACCCAACACTGACCCTTTCGGTATGCCGCTAATAACTGGACACCAAGATGAACATGTTCCATCAACTACAACCCTCTGTTTTCTTTCAGCAAGCCAATTACTGATCCAAACTGCTATGTCTCCCATAATCCCATTCCTCTGCATTTTGTAGAATAGCCTACTGTGGGGAACCTTATTGAACGCCTTGCTGAAATCCATATATACCACATCAACCGGTTTACTCTCATCTACCTGTTTGGTCACTTTGTCAAAAAAGTCAATAAGATTTGTTAGGCACGACCTACCCTTCACAAAACTGTGCTGACTGTCCCTGATCAGATTATTCTTTTCTAGATAGTTATAAATCCTATCTCTTATAACCTTTTCCGAAACTTAACCAACAACTGAAGTGAGACTCACTGGTCTGTAATTACCAGGGTTGTCTCTACTACCCTTTTTGAACAAGGGAACCACATTTGCTATCCTCCAATCCTCAGGCACTATTCCTGTAGACAATGATGATTTGAAGATCAATGCCAAAGGTTTGGCAATCTCTCCCAGAGGATCCTAGGATAGATCCCATCCGGCCCAGGGGACCTGTCTATTTTCACACTCTGCAGTATTTCTAATACCTCTTCCTTATGAACCTCAATCTCTTCTAATCTAGATGCAAGTATCTCTGTATCTTCCTCGCCAACATTTTCATTTTCTATAGTGAACACTGTCGAAAAATATTTATTTAGTGCTTCCCCTATCTCCTCTGACTCCACACATAACTTCCCACTATTATCCTTGATTGGCCCTAATTTAACTCTTGTCATTCTTTTATTCCTGACATACCTGTGGAAAGCCTTAGGGTTAACCCTAATCCTATCCTCCAACAACTTCTCATGTCTCCTCCTGGCTCTGCTGAGCTCTCTTTTTAGGTATTTCCTGACTTCCTTGTAACCGTCTAGCGCCCGAACTGAGTTTTCACATTTTGACCTAACATAAGCCTTCTTCTTCTTGACCAGGGATTCCACTTCCTTAGTAAACAACAGCTCACGCGTTCTATATCTTCCTCCCTGCCTGACAGGTACACACATATCTAGGACACACAGGAGCTTTTCCTTGAATAAGCTCCACATTTTTAATGTACTCATCCCCTGCAGTTTCCTTCCCCATTCTACGCTTCCTAAATCTTTCCTAATTGCATCGTAATTTCCTTTCCCCCAGCTGTAACTCTTGCTCGGTGGAGTACACCTATCCCTTTCCATCACTAAAGTAACCTTTCTTCGCTGTCCACGACGCGTCCAATTTTGGTGTCATCTGCAAACTTACTAACTGTACCTCTTATGCTCACATCCAAATCACTTATATAAATGACAAAATGTAGTGGACCCAGCACCAATCCTTGTGGCACTCCACTGGTCACAGGCCTCTAGTCTGAACAACAACCCTCCAGATCATTTGAGCCAGTCTGCATCCAAATGGCTAGTTCTCCCTGTATTCCATGAAATCTAACCTTGCTAACCAGTGTCCCATGGGAACCTTGTCGAAAGCCTTACTGAAGTCCATATAGATCACGTCAACCATTCTGCCCTCATCAATCCTCTTTGTTACTTCTTCTAAAATCTCAATCAAGTTTGTGAGACATGATTTCCCATGCACAAAGCCATGTTGACTAGCCCTGATCAGTCCTTATCTTTCCAAATACATGTATATCTTGTCCCTCAGGATTCCCTCCAACAACTTGCCCACTACTGACGTCAAGCTCTCCAGTCTGTAGTTCCCTGGCTTGTCCTTACCACCTTTCTTAAATAGTGTCACCACGTTAGCCAACCTCCAGTCTTCCGGCACCTCACCTGTGACTATCGATGATACAAATATCTCAGCAAGGGGCCCAGCAATCACTTCTCTAGCTTCCCACAGAGCTCTAGTGTACACTTGATCAGGTCCTGGGGATTAATCCACTTTTATGTGTTTCAAGACATCCAGCACTTCCTCTTCTGTAATGTGGACATTTTTCAAGATGGCACCATCTATTTCTATGCATTCTATATCTTCCATGTCCTTTTCCACAGTAAATACTGATGCAAAATACTCCTTTAGTAACTCCCCCATCTCCTGCAGCTCCACACAAAGACCGCCTTGTTGATCTTTAAGGGACCCTATTCTCTCCCTCGTTACTCTTTTGTCCTTAATGTATTTGTAAAAACCTTTTGGATTCTCCTTAACTCGTTTGCTAAAGCTATCTCATGTCCCCTTTTTGCCCTCCTGATTTCCCTCTTAAGTATACTCCTACTGCCTTTATACTCTTCTAAGGATTTATTCAATCTATTCTGTCTATACCTGACATATGCTTCCTTCTTTTTCTTAACCAAACCCTCAACGTCTTTAATCATCCAGCACTCCCTATACCTACCAGCTTTTCCTTTCACCCTGACAGGAATATACTTTCCCTGGACTCTCGTTATCTCATTTCTGAAGGCTTACATTTTCCAGCCGTTGCTTTACCTGCGAACATCTGCTCCAAATCAGCTTTTGAAACATCAAAATTAGCCTTCCTCCAATTTAGAACTTCAACTTTTCGATCTGGTCTATCCTTTTCCATCAGTATTTTAAAACTAATTGAATTATGGTCACTGGCTCCAAAGTGCTCCTCCACTGACTCCTCGATCACCTACCCTGCCTTATTTCCTAAGAGTATGTCAAGTTTTGCACCTTCTCTAGTAGGTACATTCACATAGTAAATCATAAAATTTTCCTGTAAACACTTAATAAATTCCTCTCCATCTAAACCCTTAACACTATGGCAATCCCAGTCAATGTTTGGAAAGTTAAAATCCCCTACCATAACCACTCTATTATTCTTACAGATAACTCCTTTAAAATTTGATTCTCAATTTCCCTCTGACTATTAGGGGGTTGTAGTACAATCCCAATAAGGTGATCATCCCTTTCTTATTTCTCAGTTCAACCCAAATAACTTCCCTGGATGTAGTTCCGGGAATATCCTCCCTCAGTACAGCTGAAATGTTAACCCTTATCAAAAATGCCACTCCCCCCTCCTCTCTTACCTCCCTCTCCGACCTTCCTGTAGTATTTGTATCCTGGAACATTAAGCTGCCAGTCCTGTCCATCCCTGAGCCATGTTTCTGTAATTGCTATGATATCCCAGTCCCATGTTCCTAACCATGCCCTGAGTTCATCTGCCTTCCCTGCTGGGCCTCTTGCATTGAAATACTTCAGTTTAATATATCAGTCTGACCTTGTTCCTGCTTTGTCCCTGCCTGCCCTGACTGTTTGTTTCGCTTCTTTTATCCACTGCACCAGTCTCAGATTGATCTCTTTCCACATTATCTCCCTGGGTCCCCGCCTGCCCCCACATTAATTGTTTAAATCCTCCTAAGCAGCTCTCACAAATCTCTCTGCCAGTATATTAGTCCCCTTCCAATTCAGGTGCAATCCGTCCTTCTGGTCCAGGTCACTTCTACCCCAGAAGAGATTCTATTGGTCCACACATCCCTGAAAGTTGCAACACATGTGGATAAGGTGGTCAAGAAGGAATACAGCATGTTTGCCTTCATCAGCCGGGGAATCGAATAAAAAGACTGCCATTTTGTTACAGCTGTTCAAAACTTTGGCTTGGCTGGATGTGGAATATTGCCCGCAGTTCTAGTCACCACATTACCAGGAGGAAGTGGCTGCTTCAGAGAGAGTGCTCAGAAAGTTTACCAGGATGTTGCCTGGTCTGGAGAGTTTTAGTTAGGAGGAGACGTTGGTTAAAATCAGATTGTTTTAACTGGAAAGACAAAGGCAGAGGTGTGACCTAATAGAGGTCTACAAAATTATGAGAGGCATAGATAGGGTGGCTAGTGTGGCTTTTTCCCAGAGTAGTAAAGTCAATTAGAAAAGGGCACAGGTTCAAGGTGAGAGCGTGATAGTTTTGGGGAGAAGTATGGGGAAAATGTTTCACCCAGAGGGTGATGGGTACCTGGAACACATGGCCAGTGGAGGAGGTGGAAGCGGACATGTCATCAACCTTTAAGGCTTATTGATAGACACATGAATGGGAGGTGAACAGAGGGTTAGAAACTGTGCATGGACAATAAGTAGCGGGTCTACATAAGGATTAGAATCTGTGCTGGCTTGATGGGCTGAAGGGCTTGGTGTTCCTGTTGTTGGAATTGTGTTATCTAAAATAATTTTTGGGATGGCTAGAGTTTGTGAAAGGTGCTATAGAATGGAAATCTTCCCATGGTATTATTTATTTGATTTTACCTTCTTCCGCCCTGTTGCAATGCTGGTCCCTTTTAAATCTTACCCCTCTCACCCTAAATCTATGCCCTCTAGTTCTGCACTCCCCCACCCTGGGGAAAAGACCTTGCCTATTTACCCCTTCTTCACTGTTAACCACTCTACCAATCTTGGTGACGCCACAAATTTGTTGAACACTACCCCCACATTTCCATCAATTTCATTTATGTCTATAACAAACAACAAAGGTCCCAGTACTGATCCTTATGGTACACTACTGGGCAATGGCCTCCAATCGCTTGAACAGACTTCTATCACTATTACTAAGCCAGTTTCTGATCCATCTCGCCAAGTTTCCCTCAGTTTCATGTTCTTAACCATCTCAATCAGTCTCCCATGTGGGAACTTGTCAAAAACTTTGCTAAAATTCAGATAAATTACATTAATTGAACTTCCCTCATCCACACAATGATTACAATTTCAAAATCTTCGAACAAATTTGTTAGTCATGATCTCCTCTGACAAAGCCATGCTGACTATCCCTAATTAACCCATGCTTTTCCAAATGGTATTAATTCACTCTTTCAGAATTTTCTCCAATAGTTTCACTATCCATCAGTCTGTAATTTCCTGGTTCATCCAGACCAGCTTTCTTGAAACATGGAACCAAATTAGCCATCCTCCAGTCCTCCGGCACTTCCCCTGTGATTAGAGAGGAATTAAAATTTTGTGTCAGCCCCTGCAATTTCCTGCCTCACCTCCCGCAGCAGTGTGGGATGCAGTTCATCCAGGCCAGGGATTTGTCCGATTTTAAGCCCAACAAAGAATCCAGTATCTCCCCAATTCTTCTGTCATAATTTCAACCCCCATCCCAACTGAGGTGGTGGTGGAAGGGAATGTGCAAATGAACTATTTTATATTTCTTGAAGATGTGGAAGAACAGGCACTTAATGGTTAAAAATGCCTCTTTACCTCAAGGTCTAGTTAAAGGTAAAATTAGTAGTGAGAACTGAACTGTGGTTTTGCACAATAGCATTATAAATTATGAAGCTATTTGTTTTCACGAGAAGAAACAGTTGCTTTTGAGTTGCATGTTTAATCTGATCCCTCAGCTGAATTGCCCTTTCTCATGTTGATAGATGTATTGCTGTAAAATCCATCTCAGGCTATGAAAGACAGCTCTGCAGGTTAGTTTTAATGTGTTCAGGGTCACAAATTATGGAGACAGCAGCTTGAAAACCTGTCAGGGCCTGCATGAAGAACTTCAGAGGAAAGGATGTGCATGCTGATAATTTACATTTTAGATTTCCTTCTCCTTTGCAGTCCCATTGCCAGCGTGTTTGCAAACAGGTGTGATTCAGGCCTTAGGGGTCCTGTCCACTCGGTGAATTGAGGCCCTTTTGTACAGTTAATAGCTGCTTAAGAGTGGCTTTCAACCTGATCTCAATTTTGAAATTAGTTGGAGGGGTTCAGGGTGGGACAACTACCCAGCTCAGGCCTCTGAAGGGAAAGTGGGTGAGGTAGAGGTGCCTCCCTCCAGGAAATCCCTTTTCGCACCAGACTCCCTTGTGTCTTCCATATGCTTCTCTGTCCCATGAACCCTCCATCAAGCCCCCACCCACCTGAGTGATGGTAGAAGTCATGAATGGGCAGCATACTCTGAAATGGCTGTCGAGTTACGATGTCGATAGCAATAAGTTCTCCACCAACTCTTCAGGTAGTGTGGGTTGGCAAACCTGCCACCTGAAAAGGCTTGCCCTTAGTCTCTTGGATCTCTTGGTGACTATTACTAGGAGCACTTTCCCAATTTAGGGTAAAGTGATAAGATCCAGAACCTTAATTTGCCTCATGCACAGCTTGATGACTACATGCATGGAATGTGGTTGTTGCTGGCTGGGTCACCATTTCTTGCTAAAACAAAAAAAAAGGACTGTGTATGCTGAAAATCAGAAACAAAAACAGAAATAGCTGGAAGAACAAAGGAATGCTAGCAGCATCTGTGAAGAGAAAGATTAGAGTGGTGCTGGAAAAACACAGCAGGTCAGGCAGCATCCGAGGAGCAGAAAATTCAATGTTTCGGGCAAAAGCCCTTCATCAGGAATTTCTGATGCCAGCACCACTCTAATCTTAATTATAATCTCCAGCATCTGCATAGTCACTTCTGCCCTCTGTGGAGAGAAAGCAGACTTAACATTTTGGGACCAGTGACCCTGCTTCATAACCATTTATTGCTTATCTCTAACTGCCGTCAAGAAGGTGGTGATGAGCTACCTTCTTGAATCCATTGCAGTCCATTTACTCACAACGCAGGAAAATGATGTTGAGGTGCAAGATCAGTCTTGATCTAATTGAATATGGCATTCAACAACTATTTTGACCAATGATACGGGCATTACCCTCCATACCTTGCAAAAGAGAGAAAGTTAGTGGAAGATGCTAAAATATCCCTCACATACTTCTCCTTGAGGTATCTTGTATCTCACACATCATATATGAAATGTTAGAAAGAAAATCTCAAGGAATATTCAGAGTGTAAGTGGCATTAGGGTATCAGGAAAGAGGTCACTGATGGAATATGTGTGTTTCACTCAGAAAACATAACTATTTCTAGATCATGGTGAGAGGTATTCAGTTGGAGCCTGGCAGCATGCTCTGTAAAGTGTCTGTTGTGAATGGAGGAGGGTGGGAAAAAAAACCAGAGTAGCCCCTGCAAACCTATTCTGTCGTTCAACGAGATCATGACTCCTACTGCACTTCAATATCATTTTCCTGCGCTGTTTGAGACTCTGCTATCCAGCATTGTGGTCTACTTGCAGCAAATGGACTGCAGCAGTTCAAGAAGGTAGCTCATCACCACCTTTTGTGAGCAATAAAGGGTTACCTAGCCAGCAACTCCTCACATCCCTGTTCTGATGAATTGTCTGCAGTCTCAAAATGTTAATTTTGCTTTTTTTCCACTGATGCTGCCAAACCTGCTTAGTTTCTCCAGCAATTTCAGTTTTTGTCCCATATTCCGTGACTGACTAAAAGAAAATATCGATCTCTGTCTTAAACAGACTGAGTGACTGAGCTTCCACTGCCTTCTGGGCAGACAATTTCAAAGAAGCAATTGTAATGACTGCGTGAAAATGTATGCTTATGTCTGGAAATTTGGACGAATTAGATTAAAGCAGAGCTGTAAAGAGCATGAAGTGGCAGAGGACACATTCTGTAACATAATACACTGCACCTGCAGTGTTGCCTTTTGAGTGCAACTAGGTACAACAGCAAGGATCATCATTCTTACATAGAAACACAGGTGGCTGTGTGAAAGAGTGGAATGACAGCTTTTCAGCTGTGGGGGATCACAGCCTCAGTTCCCATTAGTGATGACACGAAGGCCCTACTAGACAACTACTTAACCCCTCAGTCCTTGAAGGTTTGATTATAAGGGTAAGCAGACTATTCAAGCCACTTTATTGTTTTGAAAGGAATGGCTTCGGCTCAATCACAAACATTTTTAAAATAGTAGAACTCAGTGAAGTATTTATTACTTCTGCACATGATAACCTGATGCTCTAGTGTTAAACAATGAATGCTAACAAATGTCACTGGCCCTGATACACACATAGCTTCCTTCATAGTGGTTGCCTTCCACTTGATGAACTTGTGGAGTTAGCTGCCATATTTTCTACATTACAGTGACTATGCTTTGTAAAATACCTTCTCACACAATCATTAAAAGTAGTATTACAAGTTAACAAGGCTTAATTAAGGAGAGCAAACAACGCACTGCAATTATTTTATAAAGGAGTAAGATAGAAACACAAAGCTGTACCTTGAAGCATTATTTGAAATTTCATGAGATTACACATGGACTATAATGCTCAGTTCAAGTCACCATTATTATAGAAAAGATAGAAGCATTAGAAAGATGCAAAAAATATTCACAGGATTTTAACAAAGTGGGAAGTTTAAAACGATCAGGAAATACTGAAAAACCTGGTGCTTTAAAAACAGGAAAGGCTGAGCAGTGAACTAACAGAGATTTTCTATGTTTAATATTGAAATTAAAAATTAAGACCTGAAATGATCACCCAATAATCAAAGAGCTGAATGACCTAATTTATTTCTTATATCTTATTCATTATTCCTCACATTCTTTTATAAATGGAGAAAATTGATACTGCAAGAAGGAGACACTATGTTACATGACATCTGAGCTGACAGCATAAGAGCTAGATCTCACTTACATTTTACAAAAGAATTAAAGAACTACAGATGCTGGAAATCTGAAACAAAAACAGAAATTGCTGGAGAAACTCAGTAGGTATGACATCATCTGTAGAAAGACCATAAGATATACAAGCAGAAATAGGTCATTCAGCCCCTCAAGTCTGCTCCACCATTTGATATGTTTCCAAACCCCATTCTCCTACCTACTCCCAGTGATCTTTGATCTCTTTACCAATCAAGAACCAATCTGTCTCTGCATTAAATGCACTCAATGACTTGCCCTCCACAGCCCTCTGCAGCAATGGGTTCCACAGATCCCCCACTCTCTGGCTGAAGAAATTCCTCTTCATCTCAGTTCTATAGAGTCATCCCTTCACTCTGAGGCTGTGCCCTCAGGGCCTAATCTCTCCTTCTAGTGGAAACAGCTTCTCCATATCCACTCTATCCAGGCTGTTCATTATTCTGTAAATTTCAATAGGATCCACCCTCATCTATCGAAACTCCATCATGACCCTGAGTCCTCAACCACTCTTTCTTCGTCTCTAGGAGCCTTCGTATGAACCACCTTTGGGCCCAATCCAAGGTTAGCACATCTTTCTTTAGATGTAAGGTCCAAAACTGGACACATTATTGCAAATTCAGTCTGACCAGATCCTTATACAATCTCAGCAGTACATCTCTGCTCTTGTATTCTAGTCCTCAGGAAATGAATGCTAACACTGCATTTGCCTTCCTAACTGCCAGCTGAACCTGCATGTCAACCTTAAGATAATCCTGAACATACTCCCAAGTCTCTTTGTGCTTCAGATTTCTGAAGCCTTTCCCCACATAGAAAATAGTCTATGCCTCAATTCTGCATACCAAAATGCATGTCCTTACACTTTCCCACATTGTATTCCATCTGCCATTTCTTTGCCCACTCTCCTAGCCTGTCCAAATCCGTCTGCAGCCTAACCGCTTCATCGACGCTACTTGTCCCTCCCCCTATCTTTGTGTCATCTGCAAACTCAGTAACAGTGCCCTCAATAACATGAATAGTTGTGGTCCATCATGGACCTCTGCAGAACTACACATCACCTTAGGAGATCTCCCACCCACAGCTTCCAACCTCATAGTCCGAGAACCCCGCACTGCCCGGTTCTACCTCCTTCCCAAGATCCACAAGCCTGACCACATTGGCCAAACCATTGTCTCAGCATGCTCCTGCCCCGCTGAACTCATCTCTACCTACCTCGACACTGTCCTATCCCTCCCTAGTCCAGGAACTCTCCACATACATTCGAGACACCACCCACGCCCTCCACCTCCTCCAAAACTTCCGTTTCCCTGGCCCCCAACGCCTCATCTTCACCATGGATATCCAATCCCTCTACACCTCCATCTGCCATGACCAGGGCCTCCAAGCCCTCCGTTTTTTCCTCTCCAGACGTCCTCAACAGTACCCTTCCACCGACACTCTCATTCTTTTGGCCGAACTGGTCCTCACCCTGAACAATTTCTCCTTTGAATCCTCCCACTTCCTCCAGACCAAAGGGGTAGCCATGGGCACACGTATGGGCCCCAGCTATGCCTGTCTCTTTGTTGGCTACGTAGAGCATTTGATCTTCCGTAATTACACCGGCACCACTCCCCACCTCTTCCTCCACTACAATGATGACTGCATTGGCACCACCTCGTGCTCCCGCGAGGAGGTTGAGCAATTCATCAACTTCACCAACACATTCCACCCTGACCTTAAATTTACCTGGACCATCTCTGACACCTCCCTCCCCTTCCTAGACCTCTCCATCTCCATTAATGACAACTGGCTTGACACTGACATTTTTTACAAACCCACCGACTCCAACAGCTACCTGGATTACACCTCTTCCCACCCTACCTCTTGCAAAAATGCCATCCCGTATTCCCAATTCCTCCGCCTCCGCCATATCTGCTCCCAGGAGGACCAGTTCCACCACAGAACACACCAGATGGCCTCCTTCTTTAGAGACCGCAATTTCCCTTCCCACGTGGTTAAAGATGCCCTCCAAAGCATCTAGTCTACATCCCGCACCTCCACCCTCAGACCCCACCCCTCCAACCGTAACAAGGACAGAACGCCCCTGGTGCTCACCTTCCACCCTACCAACCTTCGCATAAACCAAATCATCCGCCGACATTTCCACCACCTCCAAACAGACCCCACTACCAGGGATATATTTCCCTCCCCACCCCTTTCCGCCTTCCGCAAAGACCGTTCCCTCCGCGACTACCTGGTCAGGTCCATGCCCCCAAACAACCCACCCTCCAATCCTGGCACTTTGCCCTGCCACCACAGGAACTGTAAAACCTGCGCCCACACCTCATCCCTCACCTCTATCCAAGGCCCTAAAGGAGCCTTCCACATCCATCAAAGTTTTACTTGCACATCCACTAATATCATTTATTGTATCCGTTGCTCCCGATGTGGTCTCCTCTACACTGGGGAGACTGGGCGCCTCCTAGCAGAGCGCTTTAGGGAACATCTCCGGGACACCCGCACCAATCAACCACACCGCCCTGTGGCCCAACATTTCAACTCCCCCTCCCACTCTGCCAAGGACATGGAGGTCCTGGGCCTCCTTCACCGCTGCTCCCTCACCACCAGACGCCTGGAGGAAGAACGCCTCATCTTCTGCCTCGGAACACTTCAACCCCAGGGCATCAATGTGGACTTCAACAGTTTCCTCATTTCCCCTTCCCCCACCTCACCCTAGTTCTAAACTTCCAGCTCAGTAACTGTCCCCATAACTTGTCCGGACTTGTCCTACCTGCCTATCTTCTTTTCCACCTATCCACTCCACCCTCTCCTCCTTGACCTATCACCTTCATCTCCTCCCCCACTCACCCATTGTACTCTATGCTACTTTCTCCCCACCTCCACCCTCCTCTAGCTTATCTCTCCATGCTTCAGGCTCTCTGCCTTTATTCCTGATGAAGGGCTTTTGCCCGAAACGTCAATTTTGAAGCTACTTGGATGCTGCCTGAACTGCTGTGCTCTTCCAGCACCACTAATCCAGAATCTGGTTTCCAGCATCTGCAGTCATTGTTTTTACCTTTTAGAACTCCACTAGTATCCAGCTGCCATTGTCAAAAAGACCCCTTTAATCCCTACTCTCTACCTTCTGCCTGTCAGCCAATCCTCTATCTATGGCAGTACTTTGTTCCTAACACCATGGGCTCTTATTTAATTTAGCAAACTCCGATGTGGCACCTTATGAAAGGCCTTTTGGAAATCCAAACAGATCACATCCAATGGCTCTCCTTTGTCGAACTTTCTCTTTACCTCATCACAGAATTCTAACAGGTTTGTCAAGAATGAACTTCCTTTGACAAATCCATGCTGACTCAGCCTTATTTTACCATAGACTTCCAAGTACTCTGCAATCTCATCTTTAATAACAAACTCTGAAACCTTACCAACAACCAAGGTCTGGCTAACTGGCCTATAGTTTCTGTCTTTTGACTCTATCCTTTCTTAAACAGGGGTGTTACACTGGCCATTTTCCGGTCCCATTGGACCCTCCCTGACTCCAATGATTCCTGAAAGATCACCGCCAATGCCTCTACAATCTCCATAGCCACCTCATAGATTCATACTGTGCAAAAAAGGCCTTTTATCCCATCAAGATTGCACCAACACAACTACCAGTCAAAATGCACTAATCCCAATTTCCTGCACGTGTCCTGTATCCTTGAATGTTATAATACCTAAAGCGCTCATCCAAATATTTTTTAAAGGTTGTAAAGTTTCCAACCTCCACTACCTTCCCAGGCAGTGTACGTTAGATTCTCACCATCTGCTGAGAGAAACGGTTCTCCTGCTCCTAACCCTGAAATTGTGCCCTCTCATGATTGAGCCCTGAGCCAAGATGATCAGCAGATTTCTATTCATCTTGTCCATACCCCTCATAACCTATGCACCTCAATTATGTCTCCACTCAATCTTCTCTGCTCTAAAGAAAGCAATTAAGCATATTTAGTCTCTCCTTATAGCTCAATTTCTCCATCCCAGGCAACACCCTGGTGAATCTCCTCTGTACTCCCCTGTTATCACATCCTTCCTGTAGTGAGTGAACTGTATACATTACTCCAGCAGTGCCTATCCAATGCTCTGTACAACTCCAACATTACCACCTTGCTCTTATACTCAATGCCATGATGGATGAAAGCAAGAGTCCAAAATGCCTTCTTAACTCTCTTATTGACATGCTCTGCCAACTTCAGGGATCTGTGAACAATTGCCTTAAGAACCATCTGTTCCTTTGAGCTACCCAGTATCCTGCTATCCATAAAGTACTCCCTCATCTTGTATCTTCTTCCAAAGTGCATCACCTCACACTTATCAGGTTTAAATACCACTTGCCACTGGTCTGCCCAGTCTGACTAATCTATCTATATCTTCCTGTAACCCACAACCATCTTCTTCACGATTAACCATCTACCAATCTTGGTCTCATCTTCAAATTGTGCATTTATGCTGATTAGGGACAAAGTATTTGGCAATCAAATGAGACTAAAGGCAGACAATTTGACAAGGTTTGATGGCCTGCATTCAGGCATTTTAAAGGAAGTCCTCGAAAAGTGCTCACTTACTTTAGCTCTTCACTTTCTATATATAGAATAGAGTAGAATAGAATAGCGTTTATTGTCATGTATATCTGGAGAGAGCCACGGTACTCTAGCCAAAATATTTATATGGTTCATCGAGTACAGTTTCTGGTCAATGGTAGCCCCCTCCAGAATGTTGATGGTCGGGACTCAGTTATGGTTATGCCATTGAATGTCAAGGGGCAATGATTCAATTCTATTTTCTTGAAGATAGCCATTGCCTGGATAGCACAAGTCACTTGTCAGCCCAAACGTGTATGTTGTCTATGACTTGCTGCATATGGACATGGAAAGTATTTGAGGAGATGTAAATGGTGCTGAACATTGTGTTATCACAAGCAAACATCCCTACTTCTGATTTACTGATGAAGTTATGGTCGTTGATGAAGCGGCAGTAGATAGTTGAGGAACTCCTGCAGAGATGTCCTGGAGCTGAGATGACTGACCTCCAAAAACCACAACCATCTTCCTATGTTCCAGACATGACTCCAGCTAACAGAGAGTTTTCTCCCTGATTCTCACTGACTCCAGTTTTAACTGCAGAGCCTTGATGTCACTCTCAGAGTCAAATGCAGCTTTGATGTTAAGGGCAGTCACTTTCACCTCAACTCAATTCTGGTACTCATTTTTGTCAGTGCTTGCACTAAGGCTGTAATGAAGTCAGGAGCTGAGTGGCTGAACTGGCAGAATCTGAACTGAGCGCAGTGAACAGTTTATGGATACGCAAGTGCTGCTGGATAGCACTGTTGATGATGCCTTCCATGAATTTACTGACTTCTTTCTATTGCTACTCCTTATTTCCACCCAAATTGGTTCCACATCCTATTGCCTTGTTATCACTGCACTGATACTTTTCTTTATTAATAAAGTAGCTGAAAATGTGTTGCTGGAAAAGCGCAACAGGTCAGGCAGCATCCATGGAGCAGGAGAATCGACGTTTCGGGCATGAGCCGTTCTTCAAGATGCTCCTTGGATGCTGCCTTATTAATAAAGTATCCCACCTCTTCCTTTACGCCTATTCTTCTGAAATATTGAATGCTCCTTGATATTGTGTTTCCAGTCTTTGTCACTATGCAATCATGTCTGTCTAATAGTTATCATCAGATTCATTTATTTCTATTCATACTGTCATCTCTCTATGTTGTTTCAAATGTTGAGTGTATTTAAAGAGACTTAAGCTTTGTGTTTTTATTATTTTTACTTATTGTGGTTCTAATCACTCCTGTGGTCTTCTGCTTATATTTTACATCTTTATCTGACACACTTCGAATCACAACCCTGCACCTTTGCCATTTTGTTTCTTTTTGATTTTTTACACGGGGGCTGGTAGGTGCCTGGAACAAGTTGCCAGTGAGGTGGTAGAATCAGAAATGATCACTTAAGAGGCACTTAGACAGGCACATGATCAGGCAGGGAGAAAAGGCTTGCTGACCATGTGCGGGCAGATGAGATTAGTTTAGAATGGCATTATGGTCAGCGCAGACATGTTGGCCCAAAGGGCCTGTTCCTGTACTGAACTGCTCGACATTCTATGTTCTATTTTAAACTTCCTCTTAATTGAGTCCTCACCAAGCCACCATACCCAACATGGTCCAAATGAAATCCATCCTAATGGATCAGCTGTCTCTTTCCCCAGTCCTGGTGCCAGTGTATTAAGATCCCATTTCTTCCAGATCAATTTTTGAGACATGCATTTACCTCTTCAGTTTTATTTACCCTACACCTATTTGCAGTTGGCTCAGGTAATAATATGGAGATTATTACTTTCGAGGTTTTGCTTTTTAATTTAGACCAAAGCTGTTCATAATACCTCAGCAGAACCTCTTCCCTAGTCCTACCTATGACATTGGTACTTAAATGGACCATAACAACTGGGTCCTTCCCCTCCCACTCACATTCCTCTAGCCTAACAGAGATGTCCTGAACCTTGAAACCACGTAGGCAACACAATCTTTGAAATTCTCTGTCTTTGCAGCAGGAGCAAGATCTACTCACATAACTATGCTATCCTGTGTTATTACTACATTTCTCTTTATTCACCGCATACATGAGTGCTTTGGTACCTCGTGCTGTAGTCAGTTTACTCATCCTACCTGCAGCCTGTCCTTATCCAAACCAGGACCAAGAATCTAATACTTGTTAGCTGAGGGTCCTCCACATCTAACTTCTGGATCCCCATACCTGCCTGTACGCAGTCACACCTTCCTGTCCCTGTCCACCATCCAAATTTGATGCAGTTAATCCAAGGGGTATGAGTACTTCTCGAAACAGTGGCCAGGCAAGTTTCTCCACCCTGATGAATTACAATGTATACAGCTCAGACTCCAGCTCATCAACCCTGAACCAGTGTTCCTCTATGAGCCAACACTTACTGGAGATGTCATACTATAGAGTCATAGAGATGTACAACGCAAAAACACACCTGCTGTCCAACTCGTTCATGCCGACCAGATATCCTAAATTAATCTAGTCCCATTTGCCAGCATTTGGCCCAAATCCCTCTCAACCCTTCCTATTCATATACCTTTTAAATGCTGTAATTGTACCAGCCCCCATCACTTCCTCTAACAGGTTATTCCATACACGCGCCCCATCCTCTGCGTGATAACGTTGCCCCTTAGATCCCTTTTAAATCTTTTCTTTCTCACCTTAAACCTATGTCTTCTATTTCTGGACTCCCCCACCCTTTGTTTATTTACCCTATCCATGCCCCTTATGATTTTATAAACCTCGATAAGATCATACTGGGATTCACTAACTCCCAGGAATGACAGCTGCAACACATCATCTGTTTCTCTAAATCTCTACTTATTTTTAATATCTACAGATGCTTATCCAATTTCCTTTTGAGAGACATATTTGAATGTACCTGCACCCCACTCTCAGGTTGTGCATTCCCAATCCTTACCATTGACTGTGTATGGGGTAGAAGGAGCTTACAGAGATGAATAATGTCTTCTGATAGAATGCATATGGGGTCAGAAGCTCACCTTGAGGTCAGATTTGACACCAGGTTCGTGAACTGTCATAATTAGTCTCAGACGTTGCCAAGAGGAAGGTTGGAGGTGGTAATTTAGAAATGGAGTTTGAAACAGTGTGCTGATGCTGCTCCTTTAACAAAGTTAAAAATCACACAACACCAGGTTGTAGTCCAACTGGTTTATTTGGAAACACTAGCTTTCAGAGTGCTGTTCCTTCATCAGGTAGCTGTGGGACAGGATCATAAGACACCAAATTTATAGCATAAGATCATAGTGTCATACATAGTTGGGGTTTGGGCTACTTTTTTGAAATGATTTGAGGGGGTCTGGCCTGGTCCATAACTACAGGGACAGAAGTCAGTGGCTTTAGTCTTCCCAATATTTTTTGGATAAAACTGCTATTGATCTAGTACAGATGCCAGAATCAATTCTGTGCAAATATCTTGGAGGATTGAAGGTGATTACGTGATAGTGAGAAATAAGAATATGGAGGGATTTGGGAAACAAGGATGAGAATTTAATAATGAATATGTTTGACAGTATGACTCTCTGGGACTGCACTTTTTTTTTAGATTAGATTACTTACAGTGTGGAAACAGGCCCTTCGGCCCAACAAGTCCACACCGCCCCGCCGAAGCGTAACCCACCCATACCCCTACATCTACATCTACATCTACCCCTTACCTAACACTACGGGCAATTTAGCATAGCCAATTCACCTGACCTGCACATCTTTGGACTGTGGGAGGAAACCGGAGCACCCGGAGGAAACCCACGCAGACACGGGGAGAACGTGCAAACTCCACACAGTCAGTCGCCTGAGGCGGGAAGTGAACCCAGGTCTCTTGCGCTGTGAGGCAGCAGTGCTAACCACTGTGCCACCGTGCCGCCCACTTGCATGTGGAGGTGATAGATGAACAGGAGTTGGTGTGAGTTAAGATGACAGAGTTTTGGATGACCTCAAACATAGGACACCAGGCAGAAGTATGTTGGAGTAGTCAAGTCTATAATCAGCAAAAGCATTGAATGAGGTTCCAGCAGCAGATGAGTTCAGTCAGAGTCATGGTCAAGTAACGTCAAGGTGGTGGAAATAAACAATTTTGGTGTCAGCCCAAATATGTGGTTGGAAGTTCCTCTCAGGATCAGTTCCAACACCACATATGTGAGTAGACTGGCTTGCTATCAAAATGTTGCTAGGGAGAGAGTTGGAATCAGTATCAGTGCACTATAGAAATGTGAGTGTTTTCCTTTTCTGTAACAGAATGTATCACTGTAGGATGATGTACAGAGCTTGCTACTGGCTCCTGAAAATAGCCACTATTGTCTGGCAAGGACTTTATATCAAAATAAGAGTAGTTAATTGCCATGAGCCACTGTATATTCAGCTGGGTCTTGGTTGATCTTCACCTCAGTGCTATTTGTTTTGCTTTTCTTCATATCTCTTACTGTCGTTTTTGAACAAAGGCTTTCCTCAGTCATCAAACATCTGATTGACAGTAGCACTTTTTTTTGTTGTGATATTAATGCTGATTGCTGGGCATTTTTGCCCATCCGTAGTTGCCCTTGAACTGAGCAGCTGGCTGGGGCTATGATGGGGCCAGTTAAAACCCAACCACATTGATGTAGGCTTGGAGTCACTTAAAGGCCAAATTAGATTCCCTACAGTGTGGAAACAGCCCCCTCGGCCCAACAAGTCCACACCGACCCTCTGAAGAGCAACCCACCCAGACCCATTCCCCTACATTTACCCCTGACTAATGCGCCTAACACTATGGGCAATTTAGCATAGCCAATTCCTCTGACCTGCACACCTTTGGACTGCAGGAGGAAACCCACACAGACACAGGGAAAACGTGCAAACTCCATATAGTCACCCGAAGTGGGAATTGAACCCAGGTCCCTGGCGCTGTGATGCAGCAACGCTAACCACCGTGCGACCCACAAATGTTACCTGGGTTTCGGGAGTAATAGTCTAGCGATAATCCCACTAGGACATTATCTCCTCAGATAGATAAGAAGGGTAGGTTTCCTTCCCTAAAGGGCATCCGTGAAGCTTTTATGACAATCATTTCATGGTCACCATTACTGAGACTAATTTTGAAATCCAGATTTATTAATTGAATTTGAATTTCGCCAGCCACCATGGTGGGAATTGAACCCATGACCCCAAGGTACCAATCTGGGCCTGTAGATTACCAGTCCAGTGATGTGACCAGTATGCCTCCATTTTCCGCCTACAGTCTTTTATGGCAGTGAGAGTTTCAGACTATTGCTCTCTTAGGGATGTAATTGCATTGGAGGCGGTTCAGAGATCATGAGATTAATCCCAGAGATAAAAGACTTGTTTTGTGCAGAGGCATTGAATAGTGTAAATCTGTACTTGGTAGAAGAATTAGAGGAGATCTAATTCTGATACATGCGATGCTGAAGGGGACTGACAAAGATGATGTAGAGCAGATGCTTCCCCTTATCTAAAATGAGGAGCAGTCTAAAATGAGACATTGTTTTAGGTTAAGGGGTGATAAGTTTAAAACAGAGGTGAGGAGGAATAACTTACCTGAGAAGGCTGTGAATCTATGAAATTCACTACTGCAGGAAAGTAGTCTTGAGGCCAAGATGAGATCAGCCATGACTGTGTTTAATGGCAGAGTAGACTCGAGTGGCTGAATGGCCTGATCCTGCTCCTAGCTCTAATGTTCTTATGTTTCAATTTATAATTTAGCTCTTTTAATCCTAATGGTAAAATGTCAAATAAACAGTTTTTACAGTTGACAGCTTTGTCACGGTTAAAGTTTTGGGTCCAGTGACCCTTCCTCAGAACTGTTCTAAGGAACGGTCACCAGACCTGAAACACGAACAGTGATTTCTCTTTACAGATACTGCCAGACCTGCTTAGCTTTTCCAGCAGCTTCTTTATTTTTTAGAATTACAGCATCCACAGTTCTTTTGGTTTTTATTTAATGGAAATGTGAAGTAAAAACAGAGAATGCTGGAAAAACCAAGCAGGTCTGGCAGCATCTGTGGGGAGGCTAATGGAGCTAACCGTTTTGAGTCCAGTATGACTTTTTCCAAACTTCAGAAGAGAAAAAAACTAGATGGATTTGAGTTGAAATAAGGCAGCTATGGGCTTCTGCCTTCAGTGCTGGTTTATCCTTGGATATTTGCAAAACTTAATACAGGTCTAATATCTGCAGATCATCCTTGATACAGGAGCAATTAGAGAAATGGACTTTAAACTCCCCAATCTGATCTTTGTGACAAGTTCACACTTTTCCTAATTGCTTGATCTAACCCTATTCTCACTATTGCACTGTGCCAGTATTGGTGTGAGTGCATGCTTGTCTTTCACAGCTGTTTTGAACAGGCATCAACCTCTCCTGTTTACAAAGAAACTTCTGCCAAATGGGCACACGTCACCCTTTTCATCGATGAAGATATAGTGCCAAGTGTTTGTTTATTTGGTCTACACTTTCCCCTCTGACAGCCGCCCCTTTCAAGCACATTTTCACAGCCTGGTTGGGATTAAGTTACCTTAGCCTCGCTTGTGTGTATCTTGTTAGGGAATAACAAATTCTGAAGTAATTTCCTCTTTAAGGATGTATTTTACAGAATTAGAATCAGTGAATTTATCCATTTGTGTGGGTAGTCAATTCCTCAAGCTGTTTTTTTCCTATTGAAAGACTGAATTGACCTCACAAAGTAGGGATTCAGTGTTTAAAAAATAATAAGTTTTCTCATAAAGTTCTATATTTATCAGCAATGGCAGTTTTTTCCCATGTTGTAAGGACACATGCTACGTATATTACACTGAATAGCAGACATAGTAAATGAGAGGGATAGAATACATTTTTTTTAAGAATTAGAATCCCTGCTGTGTAGAAACAGACTCTTCAGCCCAACAAGTTCACACCGATCCTCTGAAGAATATCCCACCCAAACTCATTCCTCTACATTTACCCGTGACTCATGCACCTAACCTACACATCCCTGAACATTATGGGCAATTTAGTCTGGCCAATTCACCTAACCTGCACATCTTTGGATTGTGGGAGGAAACCAGAGTCCCCAGAGAAAATGCATGCAGACAAGGGGAGAATGTACAAACTCCACGCAGACAATCACCCGAGGCTGGAATCAAACCCGAGTCCCTGGCGCTGTGAGGCAGCAGTGCTAACCACTGAGACACTGTGCCACCCCCTGTTAATTGAACTGTTTTCAATTCTGGTCTCCCTGCTTAGGAAAGATGTTGTGAAACTTAAAAGGGTTCAGATAAGATTCACAAGTTGACAGGTTTAGAGGATTTGAGTTTTAGGAAGAGGCTGAATAGATTAGATTCCCTGCAGTGTGGAAACAGGCCCTTCGGCCCAACAAGTCCACACCGACCCTCTGAAGAGTAACCCACCCAGTGTGGGGCTATTTTTCCTGGAGTGTCAGATGCTGAGGGGTGACCTTACAGAAGTTTATAAAATTGTGAAGGGCATGGAAAAGATTAATCATCAAGGTTTTTCCTCCAGGGTAGGGGGGGGGGGTCCAAAACTTAAGGCTTAAAGTGATTCGGAAAAGGTTTAAAAGGGAGCTAAGGGGCAACCTTTTCACGCAGAGTGTGGCGCATGTATGGAATGAACTACCAGAGGTTTGATTGGATTTGATTTAAGTACAATGAAAGGTTTTGTTTTTTTCAGCAGTATAGGCAGATCATAGCAAACAAGGCTTACGGATTATAGGGTGCTTAGACAGAGCAAAGCGTACAGGTTACAATTGCACAGGAGGTGCGCAAAGCAAGATCAACATTAAGAAGATCAGCATTATATGAAGTCAGAAACTTTCTGTAGTTTTTAACAGTCCTGGGCAGAGCAGTTGCTGTACCAGGTCATTATGCACCTGGAAAGTATGTTTTCTACGGTGCATTTGTAAAATTTGGTGAGGGTATTTATCAACATGCCGAATTTCATAAGCCATCTGAGGAAGAAAAGGCATTGTTGGGCCTACTTGACCGTCACATCTACATGGGAAGTCCAGGATGGGTTGTCAGTCATTATCACTCCTAAGAACTTGCTGCTGTTGACCCCCTCCACCTCAGCTCCACTGATTTTGATGGGGACATGTCCTCCTCCTTTCTTCCTGAAGACAATGATCAGTTTTTTTTTGTTTTGTCAACATTGAGAGAGTGGTTGTTATCTTTGCACCATGACACCAAGCCCCTCTATCTCACTTCTGTATTTTGACTTGTCTTTGTTTGATATCTATCCTACCATGGTGGTGTCATCAGCAAACTTGTAGATAGCGTTCATTTGGAATTTGGCTACACTGTTGTGAGTGTACAGGGAGTGCAGTCGAAGGTTGAGAACACATCCTTGGGGAGGTATCCAGTGTTGAGGGTTATCGTGGAGAAGGTGCAGTTGTCTACCTTCACTGATTTCGGTCTGTGGGAGAGGAAGCTGAGAATCTAGTTGCAGAGGCAGAGCCAAGATCTAGGTCTCAGAGTTTAAGATTAGTCTGGGGGAGATTATGGTGTTGAAACTGGAGCTATAGTCGATGAGTAGGAATCTGGCATAAGTGTCTTTGTTATCCAGATCTACCAGGGATGAGTATAGGGCATCCACTGTGGACCTGTTTCGTCAGTGGGAAAATTGCAGAGCATCAAGGTAGGTTGGGAGGCTAAAGTTGATGTGGGGTTTAGATCAGAGTGGTGCTGGAAAAGCACAGCAGGTCAGGCAGCATTCGAGGAGCAGGAAAATCAAGGTTTTGGACAAAAGCCCTTCATCAGGAATAGAGGCAGGGTGCCTGCAGGGTGGAGAGAGAAATGGGGGGTGGTGGGAGCTGGGGAGATGGTAGCAAAGAGTACTGTAGGAGAATGGGGGTGAGGATGGAGGTGATAGGTCAGAGAGGAGGGTGAGGGAAGGTAGCAAAGAGTACAATATGAGAATGGGGGTGAGGATAGAGGTGATAGGTCAGAGGGGAGGGTGGAGCGGATATGTGGAAGGGAGATAGGCATGTAGGGTAGGTCATGGGGACGGTGCTGAGCTGGAAGGTTGGAACTGGGGTAAGGTGGGGGTGGGGAAATGAGGAAACTGGTGAAGTCCACATTGATGCCCTGGGGTTGAAGTGTTCCAAGGTGGAAGATCAGGCATTCTTCCTCCAGGTGTTGGGTGGTGAGGGAGCAGTGGTGGAGGAGGCACAGGACCTGCATGTCCTTGGCAGAGTGGGAGGGGGAGTTGAAATGTTGGGCCACGGGACGGTGTGGTTGATTGGTGCAGGTGTCCCGGAGATGTTCCCTAAAGCGCTCTGCTAGGAGGTGTCCAGTCTCCCCAATGTAAAGGACACTGCATTGGGAGCAAAGGATACAATAAATGACATTGGTGGATGTGCAGATGAAACTTTGATGCATATGGAAGGTTCCTTTGGGGCCTTGGATGGAGGTGAGGGAGGAGGTGTAGACGCAGATTTTCCAGTTCCTGCGGTGGCAGGGGAGGGTGCCAGGACGGAAGGGTGGGTTGTTGGGGGGGGGGGCATGGACCTGACCAGTTAGTCACGGAGGGAATGGTCTTTGTGGAAAGGGGTGGGGAGGGAAATATATCTCTATGTCACTGAGGGAACGGTCTTACCAGAGTAAAGTTGATGTTGTCCATAACTAGCCTCTTGAAGTGGTGGAGGCTGGTACAATTATCATTTAAAAGGCATCTGAATAGGTATATGAACAGGAAGGATTTAAATGGATGTGGGCCAAATGCTGGCAAATAGGACTAGATTAACTTAGGATATCTGGTCGGCATGGAAGAGTTGGACTGAAGGGTCTGTTTCCGTGCTGTACACCTCTGTGACATCTTTGTAACTCTATGACCAGCAGCCCTGTGCAAACCTGTGAGAATATAGCGCCTGAATGGTAGAAAATCCCTTTTCGTTTGTGAGTTTTGAATTTGTGTCATAGCTGTACACAAGTATATTAGTTATGTTATAATACACTCACCAAATACGTAACTAGGGGTTCAGGTGAATTCTCCTCTGAAATGGAAGCAGTAGGCTGAGAATAAATAAAAGGATGACAAATTAAAGAAAGGTCATCCCATCCCATAGTTCACAGCAACTTCTGTCTCGGTCAGAAGAATTGTAAGTACAGATAGTGGGAAAACAACATAGTTTAATTGAGGGAACAGAAGATAGAATCGTGAGGAGTTGTTTCTTTAATCACAGATACTGCCTCTCCCATGCTGGTTGCACCAGCTCATCTCTCCTGCTCTTGCTTGTCTTGTAGGGACAGAAGGTATGGTTAAAGGAGCACAGAGGAAAGGAGAGAACCTTTTAGTCACGGAGGGAATGGTCTTTGCGGAAAGGGGTGGGGAGTAATTATCTTAACATACCAGTTTGTCTTGAGAATTCCTCATTCACCAGAACCATGGCACCCAGTTCAAGACAGACTTTTGATATCCTCCAGGAATGGGACCAGGTCTGGGGGAGAAAACAGAAAGTCTCACCAGGGACTTGTAGAGCTGCGACAAAACTTCGCGGCTCTTAAACTCGATCCCCTGTTAATGAAAGCTAAAAACACTATATGCTTTCTTAACAACCCTATCCATTTGGGTGGCAACTTTGAGAGATCTATGTACTTGCACACCCAAATTCCTCTGTTCTTCCACACTGCCAAGACTCCTGTCTTTAATCCTATATTCAGCATTCGAGTTCAACCTTCCAAAATGCATCACTTCGCATTTATCCAGGTTGAACTCCATTTGCCATTTTTCAGCCCAGCTCTGCATCCTGTCTATGTCACGCTTCAGCCTGCAGTAGCCCTCTATACTATTGACGACACCTCCAACCTTTGTGTCATCTGCAAATTTACTAACCCACCCTGCAACCTCCTCATCCAAGTCATTTATAAAAATTACAAAGGGCAGAGGCCCAAGAGCAGAGCTCTGCGAGACCCCACTCAACACTGACCTCCAGGCAGAATACTTTCCATGTACAGCCACTCTCTGCCTTCTGTCAGCCAGCCAATTCTGAATCCAGATAGACAAATCTCCCTGTATCCCGAACTTCCTGACTTTATGAATGAGCCTACCATGGGGAACCCTATCAAATGCCTTGCTGAAGTCCATACACACCACATCCACTGCTCGACTGTCGTTGACCCGTCTTGTCACCTCTTCAAAGAACTCAGTAAGATTTGTGAGGCATGACCTGCCTCTCACAAAGCCATGCTGACTTTATTATTGGGACTACTAATAATTCCAACTGGATACTTATACAGCTTCTTGAAAAGCTGAAATGTTGAAATCCTGAGGTCAATTCAGTAATTTTATACAAACATATTAGCCTAAAACCCTGACTGTAATATAAGATAAAGAAAGGGAAAACTAATGTTAACTTGAAGTATTTGTTATTTTTGGTTATGATGCAAAATTTCTTCTCAATCAGCATTAAATCAAAGTTGCAGTTACTTGTTTTGCATATCTTTCTGTATTCTGACTTTGTTTGAAACTAAATACTGGCACTATTGTCATCACATATCAATGTTACTTTACAAAATAAGTTTTAACCTAGCACCGAAGCATGGTTCAGATACTATTTTGGTCAGGATAATCTCTGCTTTAAAATTGGATGTGTTATTATATATTATTAAGTTTTCCATTTTTAGCTACCTTCTGGATAAAGTGTATATTGTTTTCAGCAATAGCTAAAAAAAAGACCTGGTTATTAACAGTTTACTGTTTGTGGGGGTTGGTGCCTGCAAATTGTTTGTTCTGTTCAATACTTTAGATAATGAACCTATTTCAAAGTGTACTTCAATGGCTGTAAGGTGCTTAGATCATGGAATGGCTCTGTAATTAAGCAAGATTTTAATTTTTTTTCAATGTACTTCATTTTGATCAACATTAACAAGATGCCAGTCTACCCTGTTAACCCCAGCTCTGGGTACAGGGTATTAGAGCAATGCGCATACGACAACAGGAGCATCAAACAAACTGCATATTTAGCAATAACAACACAAAGTTGAATATCCCAAAGTGTGAGAAGTAATTCAAAAAATTGATAGCCTACCCAAGGGAGTGATGGGGGAAATACTGGTGGGATCAAGGATCAACTTCCAAGGTGAAATGAATGGATTCTGAAAACAGCAGGCTTGTTATTTGTATGGTATAAATATAAATACTGAGCAGGAACAGTAAAAAGATGTATTTTGCCTTTGAGTGAACATGCGCCACTCTGCTCCTGTATATTTTTATAAGTCTCTTTTCATGGAGGAATCTAGGACTAGGGTTTACAGCTTCAAGATAAGATTTTTTTGGGTAAATTTCCCATTTAAGACTGATATAAGAAGGAATTAGTGGTAGTTATAACCTGAGGGATACCACATCTCAGGTAAGGAGTGAGGTTGAGAAGATAGGACTTCATGGTGACCTCAGGCAGCCCAGTTGGCTGGACATTCTGGTTTGCAATGCAGAATAACAACCCTACAGGTTTCTGAAGTGCGAGCTTGCTGAGATCTTGCCCATATCCTCTTCTCTGTTATTCTCTTCTCATGATGTTATACACTAGATTAGCCTTAGTCCTTCACCTAGGTTTGCCATTAAAACATAATTACCTTGCAATCTGAGATGTTTTAAGTGATAGAAAGGTGTGGCTGTGAACTCATGCACACATGTTCAGTTGAGCTGAATCCTGTTTTCACACAACAACAATCCCCATACACTTCACTAGGGATTATTGTAAAGTGATTGGAGTGGAGCATCTGTTTTAATTCCCCCCTTTCATACTGTCCCATGTCTGACCTGCTGAAATAAATCAACTCCGAAGGGTCTGTTTCCATGCTGTACATCTCTATGACTCTATAACTCAGCTTAGACTGAGAATTGAGGTTCTCTTTATCACATTGTCAACTGATCCTCAGGTTTCCTGTGCCACTTCCTCCATCACTAATTTCTCACTTTTACCATTATATTTCAGCTTTGGGAGGCACAGAAGGTTCGACAGGTAAATTTTCTTCTTTAGATGTTCCTGAAGTATTGTACCACTTAATACAAGTATAATATGTAATATTATTGTAAAAATACTCAATGTATTTTTATTACACTAATTCATGTTGCATCACCCTTTGTGAACCATGTTTGAGTTAGACTAATTGCAGAAGTGGTTAATCACACTGACTTGCATTTTCTATCATCTTGGTTTTAGTGAGCAACTGAGAAAGGAAGTCTGTCCTGAACTTGAACTCTGCTTCCATGTTTAGTGGTCATTACATCATTGGATTAATAATCCATAATAATATGAGCTCAGATCCCACCACAATAGTTAGGAATTTGAAAAGTGTGGAAATAAGAACAAATAAAAATGATGATAAGACTGATAGACTGTTGTAAAATATCCATGGATTTACAAATATCTTTTTGTGAAGGAACCCTGCTGTCCTTGAACTGTATGACTCTCTGTGACTCCACTCGCATGCTGAATCTTGGTTACCCAATGAAGTGGTTGGTCAACCCACTCAGTTGTGCACGGGCAGCAATGGAACGGGAATAAAAACCAAACTTTTCACCCAGATCCCAAGAATGAATCAAAATACCAATATGGGAATGCTCTTTAAAATTGATCTAGGTGAGCTGCAACAACTTCCTTCACTACTGACCACCTACCCCAGCCACTGCCCCCTTCCAAGGCCAAGATTCCATATCATGAGACTCTTGTAATCTTGTATCAAAGATGATATGGCAAGTACTCAACCCAGGGTCAATGTTTAAGTGGCACTGATGCAGCCCTTGGCGATTGCAAAAAAGGGGGCTCTTGTAGAGAACATGCAATTCTTGCATTGTCTATTCCTGCAGCACACATTGGAAATGAAGAACTTGATGAGCCAGGAATCAAAGTCATAGTTGGCACACTATATTCCACCTGATATCTGGAATGTTACCTGTACAACTGTATAGTTTCTTCCCTTCATTCTTTTGAAGATTATATTTCTACTGAGCTGTCTATTATTGAGTAATCAATTTGTGTGCATCAACAGACTGGTCAAACATGATGGGAAATGGGGTTCACTACCACCCTAATTTTAACTCTTACATCTGTGTTGAATAGCAATTGCTATCTGAAAACCAGGAAAGGTGACATCCCATCACTGGAGTGATTTATATTAACTGTTAGACAGAAAGCCAGGACCACAAGCCAACATTCAGTTGCTCTGAGATACAATGAGGTGGTCTTCCAATTCACTGCACCACAGTATCTAATCTTGTATTCATAACAAAAGACAAATGAAGTGTATTTCTTTACTGTTTTGCCTTTTTCTCTGTTTTCAGGCAATTTTGCACCCAGACACCAACGAGAAGATTTTGATGCCATTCAGGATGTCGGGTATGTTTTACATTTAGTTTTTACATTTATTTTGTAGCAAATATTTCTGTCCTTGCCTCTCACATGATGGGCTGATTAGCTTTCATCAGCACTGCAACAACTCTGCGACATTAAACATATTTTTTCTCTCTTCCAACTCTCACTCGGCCATATTCCACTCCATGTCTACTGGTAGAAATGCTGTCAAGATGGCATCGGGGTAGGGTTCTGAGCTGGAGGTCATCTGCTCTGACCACTTCCCTTTTCCTTATTTTTAGTTTTTCTTTCTCTTGTTTGAGCTGGGACAGCATAAATGGTGGCGAGAGCCCAGTGCAACCTTGAGTGGGCCTAGTGCGCAGATCTCGAGTGAGCCTGGTGTGGACTTTGAGCAGGCCCAGCATGGACCTCAATCAAGTGGGCCCAACATAGACCTCGATTGGGCCCAGCACGAACCTCGAGTGAGCCCAGCGTGGACTTCGAGCAAGCCCAGCATGGACGCCAAGTAGGCTCAGTGTGAATCTCAAGTGGGCCCAACATAGACCTCAATTGGGCCCAACATAGACCTCGATTGGGCCCAGCGTGGACTTCGAGCGAGCCCAGCATGGACCTCAAGCGGGAAGAGCATGGACCTCAAGTAGGCACAGTGTGGACTTCGAATGGGCCCAGCGTGGACCTTAAGTGGTCCCAGCGCGGACCTTGAGTGGGCCCAGCGTGGACCTTGAGTGCGCCCAGCATGGACCTTATGTGGGCCCAGCGTGAACCTTGAGTAGGCCCAGCGTGGACCTTGAGTGGTCCCAGCGCGGACCTTGAGTGGGCCCAGCGCGGACCTTGAGTGGGCCCAGCGTGGACCTTGAGTGGGCCCAGCGTGAACCTTGAGTAGGCCCAGCGTGGACCTTGAGTAGGCCCAGCGTGGACCTTGAGTGGGCCCAGCGTGGACCTTGAGTAGGCCCAGCATGGACCTTATGTGGGCCCAGCGTGAACCTTGAGTGTTCCCAGCGCAGACCTTGAGTGGGCCCAGCGTGGACCTTGAGTAGGCCCAGCGTGGACCTTGAGTGGTCCCAGCGCGGACCTTGAGTAGGCCCAGCGTGGACCTTGAGTGGTCCCAGCGTGGACCTTATGTGGGCCCAGCGTGAACCTTGAGTGGTCCCAGCGTGGACCTTGAGTGGGCCCAGCGTGAACCTTGAGTAGGCCCAGCGTGAACCTTGAGTAGGCCCAGCGTGGACCTTGAGTAGGCCCAGCGTGGACCTTGAGTGGGCCCAGCGTGGACCTTGAGTGGGCCCAGCGTGGACCTTGAGTGGTCCCAGCGCGGACCTTGAGTGGGCCCAGCGCGGACCTTGAGTGGGCCCAGCGTGGACCTTGAGTGAGTCCATCATGGATCTCGAGTGAGCCCAGGGTAGATTTCGAGTAGGCCCAGCGCGGGCCTTGAGTAGGCCCGGCTTGGACATGGAATGGCTGTGCAGGCATCGTTGATGGTAATGAGCTGGCTCAGAGCTGATGGACTTTCTTTAAACTCTACCTTTCTGTTTCTTTCGTATTCGTAAATTAATCAAATTGGCACCGAATCCTGCTGACAAATGAAAGTTTTTCACTCGATTTCATTGTATTCTTACTGTAAAATACACATGACAATAAAATCATTCATTTACTGTATTGAGTTTTTTGAAGAAGTAATGAAGAGAATTGATGAGGGAAGAATGGCAGAAGTGTTCTATATGGACTTCAGTAAGGCATTCAACAGGGTTCCTCATGGTAGACTAGTTAGTAAAATTAGATCTCATGGAATACAGGGAGAATTAGCCATTTGGATACAGAACTGGCTCAAAGGTAGAAGACAGAGGGTGGTTTTTCAGACTGGAGGCTTGCGACCAGTGGTGTGCCTCATGGATCGGTGCTGGGTCCACTGCTTTTCATCATTTATATAAATGATTTGGTTGTGAACGTAGGAGGTGTAGTTAGTAAGTTCGCAGATGACACTAAAAGTGGAGGTGTAGTGGACAACAAAGAAGGTTACCTCAAAGTACACTGGGATCTTGATCAGATGGGTCAATGGGCTGAGGATAGCAGATGGAGTTTAATTTAGATAAATGTGAGGTGCTGTATTTTGGAAAGTCAAATCATAGCAGGACTTATACACTTAATGGTAATGTCCTAGGGAGTGTTGCTGAACAAGGGGACCATTGAGTGCAGGTTCATAGTTCCTTGAAAGTGGAGTCTCAGGTAGATAGGATAGTGAAGAAGGTATTTGGTATGCTTTCCTTTATTGGTCAGAGCATTGAGTATAGGAGCTGGGAGATCATGTTGTGGCTGTACAGGACATTGGTTCAGTCACTTTTGGAACATTGCATGCAATTCTGGTCTCCTTCCTATCAGAAAGATATTGTGAAACTTGAAAGGGTTCAGAAAAGACTTACAAGGATGTTACCATGGTTGGAGGATTTGAGCTATAGGGACAGTCTGAACAGGCTGGGGCTATTTTCCCTGGAGCGTCGGAGGCTGAGGGGTGACTTTATAGAAGTTTATAAAATCATGAGGGGCATGGATAGGATAAATAGACAAGATCTTTTCCCTGGGGTCGGGGAGTCCAGAATTGTATGGCATAGGTTTAGGTTGAGAGGGGAAAACTTTAAAAGGGTTCTAAGGGAGTGTGGTGTGTGCATGGAATGAGCTGCCAGAGGAGGTGGAGGCTGGTACAATTACACATTTAAAATGCATCTGGATGGGTATATGAATCGGAAAGGTTTAGAGGGATATGGGCCAAGGGTTGGCAAATGGGACAAGATTAGGTTAAGATGTCTGGTCAACATGGACGAGTTGGACCAAATACATGTGCTGTACATCTCTAAGACTCTATGACAATTGTGTGAGCAGGTTGATTTGATCAGGTTTAGACCCTCCACTACCCCCATTGCAAAGGGGAACTAAGCAATCATCACTGGAGCTTGTTGCACCATTATGGCTGACGTGAACAACCTCCACTGACCCTTTTAACACACTAACCCCAAGAATTATTGTTCCCTTTACCACACTAAGCCCTAGAGTTGCTGTCCCCTTTAGCACATAGGTCCTGAGAGTTACTGTCCCATTATACACGCTGAACTTGGGAGTTAATACCCTTTTTAAGACTTCTTTAAGTCTTTATGACTTGTGGAGTTACATATTTGGATATTATACAAGGAGTAAAAGTCCCAGTTCTAGGTCAAAACTGAGTGTGGACATCACTTCATCCTACGGTTGAACCATTGAACCATGCTTCCAGAGAGTTACAACTTAAATTTTAAAATAATCATCCACACTGTTGCCACTGTGCATCGAGGGAGTTCATGGTGAAGCTGGTGGATGTGGTGCCAATTAAGTGGGCTGCTTTGTCCTGAATAGTGTCAAGCTTCGTGAGTGTTGTTGGAGCTGCACTTGTCCAGACCAGTAGAGAATATTCCATCATACCTCTGACTTGTGCTTTAGGGATGTTGGATAGGCTTTAGGGAGTCAGAAGATGAAGCAAGAGGAGGCATTGGATAAGCTGTCATCCTACAGAAAGATGTTGCGAAACTTGAAAAGGTTCAGAAAAGATTTACAAGGATGTTGCCAGGGTTGGAGGATTTGAGCTATAGGGAGAGGCTGAATAGGCTGGAGCTGTTTTCCCTGGAGCATTGGAGGCTGCAGAGGTGGCCTTATAAAGGTTTATGAAATCATAAGGGGCATGGATAGGATAAATAGGCAAAGTCTTTTCCCTGGGGTGGGGGAGTCCGGAACCACAAGGCATAGATTTAGGGTGAGAGGGGAAAGATACAAAAGGGACCTAAGGGGCAACCTTTTCACGCAGACGGTGCGTGTATTGAATAAGCTGCCAAAGTGATGGTGGCTGGTACAGTTGCAACATTTAAAAGTCATTTGGTTGAGTATATGAATAGGAAGGGTTTGGAGGGATATGGACAGGGTGCCAGCAAGTGAGACTAGATTAGGTTGGGACTTCAGAAAAGATTTACAAGGATGTTGCCAGGGTTGGAGGATCTGAGCTACAGGGAGAGGCTGAACAAGCTGGGGCTGTTTTCCCTGGAACGTCGGAGGCTGAAGGGTGACCTTATAGAGGTTTGCAAAATTATAAGGGGCATAAATAGGATAAATAGATGAAGTCTTTTCCCTGGGGTTGGGGAGTCCAGAACTAGAAGGCATAGGTTTAGGGTGAGAGGGGAAAGATATAAAAGAGACCTAACGGGCAACTTTTTCACGCAGATGGTGGTACGTGTATGGAATGAGCTGCCAGAGGATGTGGTGGAGGCTGGTACAATTGCAACATTTAAGAGGCGTTTGGATGGGTATATGAATAGGAAGGGTTTGGAGGGATATGGGCAGGGTGCTGGCAGGTGGGACTAGATTAGTTGGGAAATCTGGTCGGCATGGACGGTTTGGACCGAAGGATCTGTTTCCATGCTGTACATCTCTATGATGTCCAGTCAGTATGGACGAGTTGGACTGATCGGTCTATTTCTGTGCTGTACATCTCGATGAATTTATGACTGTATGTAGCTGTTCAGGCTGTGTACAGTCAACAAGGGCAGATCACATCTGGAATGAGACACAGCCCAAGTGGGTATATAGTTTGGAGAATTTGGGGGTATCATGGAAATTCAGTACAGAACGGGAGAGTTGCTTTTCGCTAGTTTTTCTTTGGTTCATACCTTGTAAGTTTTTTTTAACAGGATAAATTAAAGCTCACGATCAGGGAACCAGCACAAGAGTGACTTCACACAAAAACCATGAAGGGTCATTTATCAGTTATGAAGGCAAATGCAATGTTTGCATATGGAATATTGTGAGTAGGAAGGATATGCTGGCATTAGAGGGTTTCTCGAGGTGGTTCACATGAATGATCCCAGAGATGACGGGCTTGTCATGTGAGAGGCACTGGGGAGTTGAAAAAGATGAGGGGGTATCTGAGTGAAGGTTACAGAATACTGAGAAGCCTGGATGGAGGGGATGTGGAGAAGATGTTTCCATCAGTAGAAGAGACTAGGATCTAAAGGCATAGCCTCAGAACAGAGGGACAGACATTTAGAACTGAGGAATTTCTTCAGGTTAAACTGTGGAACTCATTGCCACAGAAGGCTGTGGAGGCCAAGTCATTGAGTGTGTTTAAGACAGATAGATCGGTTATTGATTGGTTCAGGGGATCAAGGGTTAGGGAAGAAGGCAGGAGAATAGAGTTGACAAACATTACAGCCATGATCGAATGATGGGGGCGAAAGTCCTAATTATGAGCTTATATGCAGGCTAATATCACCCCTAATTAGAAGATGTTCCTTGACTACAAGTGACATCTAAATGCTTCTTAAATGCAGAAGTCACATGACACCACATTATAGTTCAACAGGTTTATTTGAAATCACAAGCTTTTGGAGTGCAGCCCATTCGTCAGACGAAGTGAGAGAGAACAGCACACAGACACAATTTATAGGCAGAGAGATTAGAGGCAAAGAGATCAAAAGATCATAAAACTGGTGTGAGTGAAATGACCGATAATAAGTCTCTGCAGGTGATCAACAGTGTTAGACAGTGTAAGTAAAGTGTCAACAGCTGAATAACAAGCGCAGGGATGATCTATAATCCGATTAAATGAGGCAGAGAGATAATTGCAAAATAATTTAAAATAAAGTGGTGCTAGGTATAAGAGTCTCATTCCAAGGGTCTAACCAAAGTAATAAGTAATCCAAAACTGTACAAACTAATTAAGATAGAGAGTTCATAATTTATCAAGGTGATGGTGTCAAAACAGGGCAGTAAGGATGGTTTTACAGACACAGAACAGTAACGTAAGGTGACAGGAACCCAAGATCATGGTTGAGGCCATCTTCAGTGTACAGAACCTGGCTATCAGTTTCTACTTGACAATTCTGTGTTGTTGTATATCTCAAAGTCTGTCTTCGAGGACACTTACCTGAAGACCAGAAGCTGAATGTCCTTGACTGATGAAGTGTTCCCTGACTGGGAGGGAACATTCCTGACTGGTAATTGTTGCGTGGTGTCTGTTCATCCTTTGTTGTAGCGTCTGCATAGTCTCACCATTATACCATGCCTCGGGGCGTCCTTGCCTGCAACATATAAGATAGATAATATTGGCCGAATCACATAAGTATCTGCCGTGTACGTGGGAAGTGGTGTTCCCACATGTCATTTCATAGTAATAGAAGCAGGAGTTGGCCATTTGGTCTGTTGAGGCTGCTCTGCCATTCATTAAGATCATGGCTGATCTATCCATCATCTCAGCTCCTCCTACCTACATTATCCCCAAAACCCTTAATTCCTCTACCGTGCAAATACCCATCCAACAGTGTCTTGAATATATTTAATGAAGCTGCCTCTACGGCTTCCTTGGGCAGAGAATTCCATAGATTCCCTACTCTCTGGGAAAAGCAGTTCTTCCTTATCTCTGTCCTAAATCCATTCCCTATAATCTTGAGGCCATGGCCCCTAATCCGAGTCTCACCCACCAGTGGAAACAACTTGCCTGCCTTTATCTTCTCTATCCCTTCCATCATTTTATATGTTTCTATAAGATCCCCACTCATTCTTCTAAATTCTAGCGAGTACAGTCCCAGGGCAGCTCAACCTCTCCTCACAGGGTAACCCCCTCATCTCCGGAATCAACCTGGTGAACCTCCAAAGTCAGTGTATCCTTCCTCAAGTAAGGAGACCAGAACTGCGAACAATACTCCAGGTGCGGCCTCACCAACACCTTGTACAATTGCAGCAGAACCTCCCTGCTCTTAAATTCAATCCCTCTAGCAATGAAAGCCAATATTCCGTTTGCCTTCCTGATACCTGTTGTACCTGTAAATCAATTTTTAGTGATTCATGTATGAACACTCCTAAGTCCCTCTGCTAAACAGCATGCTGCAATCTTTCACCATTCAAATAATACACTGATCTACTATTTTTACTTCCAAAGTGGATAATCTCATATTTACCAACATTGTACTCTATCTGCCCAACCCTTCACATCCTCTGCACAGTTTGCCTTTCCACACAATTTACTTTCATCAGCAAATTTGGATACGTTACACTCGGTCTCCTCTTCCCAATCATTTATATCTGTCATGAACTCTTGCTGGCCCAACACTGACCCCTATGGCATCCCGCTCACCACTGATCTCCAACCAGAGAAACACCCATTTATTCCCACTCTCTGCTTTCTATTGGTTAGCCAGTCCTCTATCAATGCTAGTACATTCCCCACAACTCTATGCATTCATATCCTATGGATGAGTCTTTTATGCAGCACCTTATTTTATGCACCTTCTAGAAATCCAAGTATACAACTTTCACCTGTTCTCCTCCATCCACCAAGCTTGTTACATCCTCAAAGAACTTCAGTAAGTTTGTCGAACATAACCTTCCCTTCTGAATCCATGCTGTGTCTGCCTGATGGAACCCTTTCCATCCAGATATCTCGCTTTTTCTTCTTTAATGATAATCTCCAGCATTTTCCCAACTGCGGATGTTAAGCCAACTGACCTTTTGCCTACACCCTTTTTTTAAACAGCAGCGTGACATTCACTGTCTTCCAGTCTGCTGGAAGCTGCCTGGAGTCCAATCAATTTTGATATCTATGTTGATGATCTGACATGTCTTGCAGAGGTTGCCATAGCAGGGTTGTCAGTATTGTGGTTGATGTTGTCCTGAAGGCTGAGTAGTATGCTGTGAACGATGATCTGTTTAAGGTTTGGTGGTTGTTTGAAGGTGAGAAGTGGAGGCTTAGGGATCATCAATGACATTTTGAAGGCTGCGAAGAACATGGCATAGTCTCTCTGCTTCAGGGAAGTACTAGATGATGAAGGGTACTCTGTTGGTCGTATCCTCTGTCTGCATTCTGAGGAGGTCATTGCAGTTTTTGCTGTGGCACGTCAGATCTGACAATCAATGACTTGAGCATCAGAACCTGTTGTTATGAGGGCATCCTTCAAAATGTTTAGGTACCCATTGTGTTCCTCCTCTGTTAATGCCTCAGTTAATAAAGGTCAGTATCCTGTATGCCTTCTTAACCACTTTATCCACCCCTCCCCTTCTACCAAAAAATATTTGCATGTCATTTGCCAACATTCCTGCTTCCTAGAACAATAACAATGAGCTGGTAGAATTCTGATCAGTTTCCTTTAATGTTGTAAAATATCTCAAGATGCCCCATAAGGCATTGTCTTACAACGTTCGACACCAACCACTGAAGAAACGATTTGAGCAGATAACCAAAATATTGGCCAGAGAGGTAGTTTTGAAGAGGTCCCTTATTGGAGCATGTTTAGGGAGGCAGTTCCAGAGTTTATTGCCTGGGTACTGTAGTATAGTATGTGCAAAATGTAGCACCTCCAATGTTCGAACTATTGTCTGTGTAAACTCATGTTTTACAGACTGCGCATACCAACTGATGGTTCCAAGCTGAATATGAGACAGCAGCTTGCCAAGTTGTATTAGTTTCAGGAAGGAAACCTATAAGGAACAGTTTTCAGACAATATTCAGAACAAACAAACAGTACAGTAAGCCTAAGAAATGAACTGTATCTAGTCAGCACTGCCAATATCAACATTTAGAAATCTGTTTTCCACAATGAATGGTGAGGACCTAGAATGCATTGCCTGAAAGGATGTTGGGTGCAGATTCAATTGTACCTTTCAAAAGAGAACTAAATAAACATTTGAAGGGGTGAGAAAATTGCAAGGCTACAGGAAAAGAGCAGAAGATTGAGACTGAACTGCACTTGCAGACAGCTAATGCAGGATCTGTGGGCCAAATGGTTTCCCACAAATTCTATGATAATGCTCTCACACCAATTTAGGCATCAGAAACACAAAGCTGGATTTTACAGGGAGGCATGGTCAATATAAAAAGTTGTGGAGAAGCCCACACGTGGTCCCAATAATTGTACCACTGCAAGTTAGTGCTGAGAACAACATTACTTACTGTAAGGTGAGATGTCTGGATTGGTTGGCAGCTCTGTTTTCCCAACAGGATCAGCCAGGATCTGTGGCCACTAATGGAATTACAGATCGGCCCACCATGCAAAAGGGCCCAGCTAAGTTAGGGGGTCTTAGTGTAATAGGTAAGGTTAAAAAGCTGATGACCTTGAGCGTTGTCTAAAGCAGCCTAAAGGAACCTGAACAGGAAATTCTGACCCCAACCACCTCCCCCCTCCAGCTTTCCCAACAGAAGCTCACAGCTGAAGCTGCTGGGCTTCCCATATGGCAGGGGCCTCCTTCGTAACTGACTGGTAGGAACAGGATTAAGCCCTTCAATGACTATTGATTGACTAGTTATTGCCCTCAGTAGGCCCAAAGGAGGGCCATCCGTGGGACTATTCCCCGGGTTCAAAGTTTCAAACATTCTGGGAGGGTAGGATGACCTCACGTTGGATTTTACAGGCCTACCCCTCTTCCCACTTTCAAATCACCAGCGAAGTGTAAACTCCAGCCCACATTACAAGACTAAGGATCTCATGATTAAGTTTTTACATCTGCTGCTCCAATGCAGAAGACTTGATATCCTTCAACAAATGATATTGTGTAAAACTTAATTAATGTAAATAATGGACAGATTACACTTTAAGGGAGTCAGTATAACTTTCATGGAACAGGATTGCTCTCAGACTCTGATGATCAACTCAGTCGTGACACTTCTTGGCATATAGCTTCAAGACTCGCAGGGTGTCAATTTATGCCAAGTAATTTTAGAATAAACAAACATAATCCGTACCTTATGGCCTGCTAGATTGTAACCCTCCTTTTGTTCTCCATGCCTTAGGATATTTAGGTGAGTAGCCCTGACTTTGACAGAAATGGTCTGCTCCATTTTCCTGGGACCTTTCTTTTTGGAGAGAGAAGTTTGAAGATGTAATGTTGCATATTAGGACACCTCACTACAAAATCCAATTCAAGGCAGTAAGCAAGGCCCACAGTGCTCTCTGTAATGTCACAACAGGAACCCATGGATCTGCTTTAGGAAATCCCCAGCAGTACCCAATTGTTCTCAATTTACAGGTTTCAGTATAAAATTGTTTTGCAGCTCATGGCATTTAGTCAGAAGCAGTAATAAATTTAGCTGGAGCAGTAATGTGTAGAAGGAGTGCCAGTTTAAGACTGAGATAAGGTGGGATTTCTTCTCTCAGAGAATTGTGTGTCTTTGGAACTCCTTGCCATAGAGAGCTGTGGGCAGTCTTTGTGTATATTTAAGGCTGAGATACCTAGACTCTTGATCAGCCGGGGAATCAAGAGTTATGGGGAAAAGGCAGGAAAGTGGACGTGAGAAGTGTCAGGTCAGCCATGCTCCTATTGAATATAGGCTCAAGGGGCAAACAACCTCCTCCTGTTCCTATCTCTTCTGTTCTGGAAGGACTTGAAAATTACTGTTTGTGATACTGGTGGCAGAAAAGACTTATTTATATTTGGGCAATTCTGATTAACAGCATTAACAATGAATGATGATAGATGAACTCAGCTCTGTGCATTTTGGTGTGCTTCTATAGTGAAACATAACCTGTGTACTTTCACTGACCATTCTTATCTTAGTCAAGTGAACTGGAATGCTAATAAAAGTGTATCAGAACAAGAGGTCCATGTTTCCTAGCTAAGATGTGAGAAAATTTACAAATAAATAAGCCAAAATCTGGGATTTAAAATTTGATGGTCTGGTAACGTTAGGTTGGAACATTGATTTCCTGCTGAGATGATGTAACAGTCCTCACTGCCTGCACAGTCGGATCACTGCAAATCAGTGCAATAATGTCTGCATGAATGCGAAAATACATCACACATTAGTAGGTTACAAACTGAAATGTTTGATGAGTGCAAGAGTTTAGAGCATGCTATTGTCCAATGTAATTCAAAAGATTAGAATCTAGGATCCTGGGTAGAGAAGAATCTAACTACTACCCCTTGGCATTCAATGGCATTACCATCACTGAACTCCCCACTATCTACATCACAGGGATTACCATTGACCAGAAGCTTACCTAAACTAGCCATATAAACAGGAGAAAGTGAGGACAGCAGATGCTGGAGATCAGAGTCAAAAAGTGTGATGCTGGAAAAGCCCAACAGGTCAGGCAGCATTGGAGGAGCACGAGAGTCAACATTCGAGCATAAGCTCTTCAACATAAATACAAAAGCAGGTCAGAGGCTAGGAATCCTGCTGCAAGTAACTTGCCTCCTGACTCACCAAAGCCTGTCCACCATCTACAAGGCATAACTTAGTGGTGTAATGGAATATTCCCTACTTGACTGGACGTGTGCAACCCAACCAACAGTCAAGAAGCTTGACACCATCCAGACAAAGCACCAACATTCAGTACCAGCAATTTGTACTATCTACAAGATGCACTGCAGAAAGTCACCAAAGATCCTTATACAGCACCTTCCAAACCCAGGACTACTTCCATCTAGAAACACAAGGGCAGCTGATACATAGAAACACCACCACCTGAAAGTTCCCCTTCAAACCATTCACCATTCTGACTTAGAATATTTTGCTATTCCTTCAGTGTTATTGGGTCAAAATCCTGGAATTCCTTTACCAACAACACATGTACTTCAGCAGTTCAAGAAAGCAGCTCACCACTACCTTCCCAAGGAAACTAGGGACAGGCAATAAATGTTGGCCCAGCCAGCAAAGCCCACGGCCCACGAGTAATGAGTAAATAAATAGTGAATAAATAAATGAGAAACAGACAGTAAAAAGATGCATTAATGTATTTTTATTCCTTCCTTACAGGCTATATTCCTTTTGGGACCCCAATTGTAAGTATTTATAGGAATCATCTTGGTAAAGGCCATATGTAATTATTATGTCAGTGATTGCTCAGTGACAACTTCTGTGCTCTCACTGTGTATACCTATAAAATCTGCAATTCACGATGCATACTGCGTTGATCCATCATTCTTGAGATGCATCAGAAACTATTTACTGTCAACCTTAGTTAACTGATTAAATGCACTCAAGGCAGATCAACTCTGGTTGGGGTTTTTTCATGAGAACGCAGCTGGGATTGGCTGTCACCAGAGCACTTTCTTCATTGAGAAAGATGTAATATAGAACATAGAACAATACAGTGCAGAACAGGCCCTTCGGCCCTCAATGTTGCGCCAACAATATGCGGACATATTCCTTCTTCCTGCAAACAACAGTCCATTTTTTTTGACATATTAGTCTTAAATGAACATACCACTAAGCCATTAGCATTTTTGTTAGGTCACAATATCATAGCAATGTGGATGTAGGACTTAGTCACTTTCATCATATATGTGAATTTATCAGTTTCAGCACTACTGTGTGAGGATGAGAAGTATTCTCAGTAGAATGACCACTAAGTTTCTATCCCTTGCATACTTTCAAGTTGTAGATAAAACTTTTACTATATTTGAATCCACATCTGCATCTGAGAATTTCCTCAAACACCTTAGTAGACTTCATCCTATGCTCAAATTCACCTTTGAAATTGAGCAGTCAAACCAAGCTCCCATTCTCCAATGAACAAGTTGAGAAATCTGTTGGTTGATTACCTACTCCTGTCCAGCACAAGTCTACTTTCACAGGTCAGTAGATATGTTGGAATTTCCACAATTCTGTGAGGACTACGATCAGCCCTATTGGCAATCTTGTGAATACAGCCCTAGCCATTTGCTCACAATGTAAGGTTGATACCCCATGATTGAGCATATCAAAGCTACCCTAAGCGACAATGGTTGAGAAGATAGTAAGCAGAAATGGGGTGACCGCTAGCCAGATGCAGATGTTTTTAATGCACTATTTCACTGCCCACCTTTGTGATCAGGCAAGTATTGTTACATTTTCTGGTGGAGGTTGGAAACTATTCCTTTATGGCTTAAGTAGAACACCATCCTGGTGGCTGCAATCAGAGGAAAACAATTATATTTAGGGAGGTGGACCATAAAATAGACATTAAGCCTCATTTCTTTAGATGCAAAGAAACTAAAATGCCCATTTGATGCGCAGTCCCTGGATGCCTCTTGTGATGTGTATACCAATATTGCATCTGGTTGTCTACCTCAGAATGTGTGTGTGTACTGCCTGTCACATTGGACAGCTGCAAAGCAGGCAAGTTGTCATCGATTTCACAGAAAAGAGAAGTGTCTGGTTTTCAGTCAATCAAGCTTTTGATAGATTTTGGCTAATTTGTCTTTATTGTTTTTAATGCTGGAAACCTTCTTTGAGCCAAAGAAGGTGATATTAGGAGGGGGTGACTAAAACCTTGGAGGTTGTTTTTTTTTAATGAGCTTTGTAAAGAAGGTGGAAGAATTGGAAGATGGAAGAGTGCAGAGCCTCAGATCCAGATAGCTAAAGCCATGTGACCACTGGAACATTCAAGAGGCCAGAGAGGAAAGTATGAAGGTTCTCTGGAGGGGATTTTATGGAGATAATATAAGCAAAGGGATTTTAACACAGACACAAACAGTTTAAATGAGATCTGTTGGTTGACTAGGAACCAAGCAAGAGTGGATGGTAGGCAGAAGACTTGTATTCATTTGAACCTTATCTGACCTTTATATTTTAAACAATCCAGAATACGGTTCATACGGTTCATTGTCTAATCAGTCCTTCTGTTCTCTCTAGGTGGTTGGCCTTCTCCTCCCTCAGCAGACATTGGGAACTACTGTTTTCTGGCAGGTAAGGAGAATTGTTTGGATTTATAACCATGTCATGAGTAAATCAATATATGTAGAGCATGCTTTTGACAGTGTTAGAGAATCAGATTGTGAACACTCTGATAGGAATTTTGAACAGCAAGTTTGCACATAATACCGAAATTGGTGGAGTGGTAAATAGTGAGGAGGGTACTTTTAGATTACAGGAAGATTTAGACAGGCTGGTTAAATGGGTTAATCAGTGGCAAATGGAATTTAGTCTGGAGCATGAGGTAATGCACTTAGGTTGGACAAACAGATGATAAGTAGGTGAGGACCCTGGGAGGCACTGAGGATCACGGGGACCTTGGTATATCTTGGACAGCAGCAATCCCTTCAGGCATCAGGACAGGTGAATAAAGTAGTTAAGAAGTCATATGGTATATTTGGTTTTATTAACTGAGGCATAAAGTTTAAGAACAGGGTGGTGGTGCTGGAACTGTACAAAATGTTAGTTCGGCCGTAGGTAGAGCATTCAGGAATCCACATAATCGAAGGGATGTCAGTTCACTGGAGAGGGTGAAGGGGAGATGTACCGGGAGGTTGCCTCAGCTGGACAGTTTCATTTCTGATGAGAGATTTGACAGACTGGGGTTGTTTTCCTTGGAGCAGAGTCAGTGGGCCAAAAGGCCTTTCTCTGTGCTATAGGTGGCTATGATTCCTTCATCCTTGATCTTGCACACTGCTCTGCCAAACCTAACTGGTTTCTTTCACCTTCTCTCCTCATTTCGAATATAGCTGTTGTCAGTACTCCTCAAAATTTTCACTTTTAGCTAATAACTATACTAGGGAAATGAGGAAAAATTTATTTATTGAGACAATAAAAATTGTGGGAAGTGGTTGAGGCTTAATAGCTAATACCCTGCAAAAGGTGACCAGATGAATGTGGAAACCAAAAAGGAATGGAAAGATAAACAATCTGAGATGAAGTAAATAAAGTTCATGTGAAACCATATTGGACTAGTTGGCCTAATGTATACACTTATGTGTATACTCTACATAATTCCCATACCACACTCTGGCACTCCTTGTGATGTCCTAACCTTGCCAAAATGACTATTTCCCACTCTGCGGTGTTCAAACTATCTCCTTGTGCCTACCACAATTACTTAACATCTTTCACCTAATTTGGACACTCCAGTCCTGCTGAAGTAGGCCAGTCAGCCCATCAAGTCTGCTCTGCCATTTGATCATGGCTGATATGTTTCTCAACCCTGTTCTTCTGCCTTCTCCTCTTCATCTCATTACCAATCAAAAATCTATTTATCCCTGCCTTAAATACACTGGATGACTTGGCCTCCCCAGTCTTCTGTTGCAATAAGGTCTACAGATTAACCATCCTAAACTGAAGAAATTCCTCCTCATTTCAATTGTAAAGGGTCATCTCTTCACTCTGAATCTGTGCCCTCTGGTACTAGTCTCTCTTACTAGTAGAAAAATCTTCTCCATATTCAATCTAAGCAGACCTCTCAGTTTACTGTAAGTTTCAAAGAGACGACCCTCACCCTTCTAAACTCCAAGTACATACCCAACATCCTCGACCACTGCTCATACGATAACCCCTTCATCCCTGGATCATTCTTGTAAAATTCCGCTGAACTCCTTCCAAGATCAGAACATCCTTCCTTAGTATGGGTTACAAAACTGCTCATAATATTTCAGATGCAGTCTGACCAGAGCCTTATAGTCTTAGCAATATAAGAACCTCCCTGTTCTTGTATTCTAGCTCTCTCGAAATAAATACTAACATTGCATTGGCTTTCCTAACTGCCAACTGCACTATCATGTTAACCTGAAGGAATCCAGAAATAGGACTGCAATTCCCATTTAGAAAATAGTCTACATCTGTCTTCTTCCTACCAAAATGCATAACGTGATACTTTCCAACATTGTATTCCATCTGCCACTTCTTTTCCCACTTTCCTAGCCTGTCCAAATCCTCTGTAGCCTCTCCGCTTCCTCAACACTACCTGTCCCTCCACCAGTGTCATCTGTGCCCTCAGTTCCTTCATCCAAATCGTTGATGTATAACAAGAATAGTTGTGGTTCCCACACTGACCCCTGTCGAATTCCACTAGTCACCGGCTGCCATCCTAAAAAAGTCACCTTTGTCGTTCCTCTCTATCTTTTGCCAGTCAGCCAATCCTCTATCCATGCCAGTACTTTGCTCCTAACACCATAGAACATAGAAAAGTACAGCACAGAACAGGCCCTTTGGCCCAAGATGTTGTGCCGAGAATTAATCCTAACGTAAAATAAAATCACTTTACCTACGCACCCCTCAACTCACTCTATCCATGTGCATGTCCAGCAGTCACTTAAATGTCCCTAATGACTCTGCTTCCACCACCACTGCTGGCAATGCATTCCATGCATTCACAACTCTTTGCGTAAAGAACCTTCCTCTGACGTTCCCCTCTATACCTTTCTCCTAATATCTTAAAACTATGACCCCTCGTGCCAGTCAATCCTGCCCTGGGGAAAAGTCTCTGGCTAGGTAAAAACAATGACTGCAGATGCTGGAAACCAGATTCTGGATTAGTGGTGCTGGATGAGCACAGCAGTTCAGGCAGCATCCAAGGAGCAGCGAAATTGACGTTTCGGGCAAAAGCCCTTCATCAGGAATAAAGGCAGAGAGCCTGAAGCGTGGTGAGATAAGCTAGCTTATCTCTTCACACTTCAGGCTCTCTGCCTTTTTTCCTGATGAAGGGCTTTTGCCCGAAACATCGATTTTACTGCTCCTCGGATGCTGCCTGAACTGCTGTGCTCTTCCAGCACCACTAATCCAAAAGTCTCTGGCTATTAACTCGATCTGTTCCTCTCATTATCTTGTATGCCTCGATCAGGTCTCCTCTCTTCCTCCTTCTCTCCAGAGAGAAAGGTCCAAGCTTAGTCAACCTCTCTTCATAAGGCAAGCCCTCCAGTCCAGGCAGCATCCTGCTAAACCTTCTTTGCACCCTCTCCAAAGCCTCTGTATCTTTCCTATAGTAGGGCGACCAGAACTGGACACAATATTCCAAGTGTGGCCTCACAAGGCACTTGTAGAGCTGTAGCAAAACCTCGCGACTCCTAAAATCGATCCCCCTGTTAATGAAAGCTAAAACACCATATGTTTTCTTAACAACCCTATTCACTTGGGTGGCAACTTTGAGAGATCTAAATACTTGCACACCCAGATTCCTCTGTTCCTCCACACCGCCAAGAATCCTGTCTTTAATCCTGTCTTTAATCCTATATTCAGCATTTGAGTTTGACCTTCCAAAATGCACCACTTCACATTTATCCAGGTTGAACTCCATCTGCTATTTCTCAGCCCAGCTCTGCATCCTGTCTATGTCGCGCTGCAGCCTGCAATAGTTTAGATTACTTACAGTGTGGAAACAGGCCCTTCGGCCCAACATGTCCACACCGACCTGCCAAAGCGCAACCCACCCAGACCCATTCCCCTACAACTAACACTACGGGCAATTTAGCATGGCCAATTTACCTAACCTGCACATTTTTGGACTTGTGGGAGGAAACCAGACCACCCGGAGGAAACCCACGCAGACATGGGGAGAATGTGCAAACTCCACACAGTCAGTCGCCTGAGGCGGGAATTGAACCCAGGTCTCTGGCGCTATGAGGCAGCAATGCTAACCACCGTGCCACCCACTAATAGCCCTTGATACTCTCAACGGCACCTCCAACCTTTGTGTCATCTGCAAATTTACTAACCCACTCCTCAACCTCCTCATCCAAGTCATTTATAAAAGCTACAAAGAGCAGAGACCCAAGAACAGAGCCCTGCGGATACACTCCAGGCAGAATACTTTTCATCTCCAACCATTCTCTGCCTTCAGTCAGCCAACCAATTCTGAATCCAGATAGCCAAGCCTTCTTGTATCCCATACTTTCTGACGTTATGAATGAGCCTACCATGGAGAACCTCATTAAATGCCTTTCTGAAGTCCATATACACCACACCCACTGCTCAACCTTCATCAACCTGTCTTGTCACCTCCTCAAAGAACTTGCATTTTATTCATACATGAGGAATAAGAGAATGATCAGGGAGAAGGTAGGGCTGGTCAGGTGTAGCGTAGGAAACTTGTGCGAGGAGTCTGAGCAGATAGGAGAAGCTCTGAATGATTTGTGCGTCGGTTTTCACGAAGGGACCTTGTTGTGAATGAGAACTTTGAGGAGCTGGAATACAGGCTTGACTAGATCTAGATTGCTGAAGTTGATGTGCTGGAAATTTTGTCAAACCTTAAGATTGATAAGTACCCAGGGCCCAACCCAGATGTATCGTAGGCTGCTCCGGGAAGAGAGAAAGGAGGTTGCTAAGCCGCTGGCGAAGACCTTTGCCTCCTCACTCTCCAGAGGAGTCGTACCGGAGGATTGGAAGGAGGCAAATGTTGTTCCTCTTTTCAACAAGGGGAATAGGGAAATTCCTGGCGATTACAGACTAGTCAGTCTTACGTCTGTGGTCAGCCAAGTTTGATCATATCTTATTTCACAACTTCCTGTGTGACACCTTGTCAAAGACATTCTGGAAATCCAAATAGATCACACCTTTTGGCTCTCCTTTGTTTGACTTGTTTATTATTTCTTAAAGAATTGTAACAAATTTGTCAAGTATGACCTCCCCTTGACAAAGCCATGCTGACTCATACCTACTTTACCATGCAATTCTAAGTTCTGCGTAATTGTCCCTTTTTAATGGATTACCAATGACTGAGATCTGGTTAACCTCCCCTCCCCCATTAATATTCTCTTCCTCACAGAATGGCTTATTATTGATTTAACAATAAAAAGAGGAAATATAAAGGATAAGTCCAAACTATTAATTGAATCCCAAATAATGGAAGAACTCCAACAAGCAATGTGACTGCATCTGTGAATTGCAAAGATAGGTCATTGTGGATACCCATCTCTGTTTCTTGAGCCAATGTCTTATCTAATGTCAAAAATGAGAAACAGAAATAGAAATTGCTGAAAAACTTAGCAGGTCTGGCAGCATCTGCAGAGAGAAAGTAGAGTTAATGTTTCGAGTCCAATGACCCTTCAGAACTGAGTTTTTCCTCCAATTTCTGTATTTGTTTCTGATTTCTAGCATCCGTTTTTGGTGGGTTTTCTTATTGCAGAAAGTGACATCTACTGGTAAACAGTGATTACTGAAGGAGCTAAGAGTTATTTGGTGCTCAGTCGTACATTGTCTTTATTTATTTTTACCATCTACAAGGTGAGTTGGACCATCAGTGCCAGCAATATTGTGTTGAATTACATTTTGTAATCTCATTTCCAGTGTAGCCCCCACTCGACCATCATGATCAAACTAGGGGGGGTCAGTACTGGTGTACGAAGAACAGCAAGAGAGCATACAAGGTAGAATCTGTTCTTTGTAAAAAAAAAGCTGCCATCCTGGTGAAGGTAAAACATAAAGTATAAGCATGCTAAACCACAGATCTGGCCAAAGTTCTGCAACACTGCTACAACCAGTCATAAATGAATCACAGAATTGCAAAACTGTTAAGGTGCAGAAGAAGGTGATTTGGCCTACCATGGCTAGCTGTCTGCATTTTAACAATGCCAATCTCCTGCCTTTTCCCAGTAACCCTGTACATCTTTTCTGTTTAAATAATCAGTGTCCTCTTGAATGCCTCGATTGAATTTTTCTCCACCATAATTCCAGACAGTGCATTCCAGATCCTAATACTCACTACAAGAAAAGTCTTTTCACAAATCTCATTTGCTTTTTTTGCAAAACACTACTGTGCCCTTAGGTTCTCAATGAGTGTTCTCCCAATCCAATCTTTCCACATTCCTCATGATTTTAAAAATTTCCACCAAATCTCCTCTTCTCCTCTCACTTGGACAAAAACAGTTTCAAATTTTCCATCTTATCTCACAATTGAAATATCTCATCCCAGGAACCAGTCTTATAAACCTCTTCTAAACTCTCTCCAGTGCATTTGCAACCTTCCTATAATGTGCCCAGAACTGTACGCAGTACTCCAGGAGAAAGTCAAGACTGCAGATGCTGGAGATCAGAGTCAAGAGCGTGGTGCTTGAAAAGCACAGCAGGTGAGGTGGCATCCGAGGAACAGGAGAATTGATGTTTTGGGCATAACCCCTTCATCAGGAATCTTATGCAAGAAACGTCAGTTCTTCTGCTCCTTGGATGCCGTCTGACTTACTGTGCTTTTCCAACACCGCACTCTCAACAATACTCCAGGCCTTGCACACTCAACCCTCGACAACCTTTAATTCCCCTGTCTAACAAGAAACTATCTACCTCCGCCTTAAAAATATTCAATATATCTGCCTCCCCACCATCCGAAGCGAAGTTCCAAAGTCGCACAGCCCTCTAAGGGAAAAAAAAATTCCCCTCCTCTCTACCTGAAAAGGTGGCCCCTATTTTTTCAACAGTGCCACTAATTCTTCACTGACCTACAAAAGCAAACATTCTTTCTATGTCTATCTTGTCAAGACTATTCAGGATCTTTTAAACTTCAGTCAAATCATCCGTCGCTCTTCCAAACTCCAGACAAGTTGAGGGAAGAGGTATGCTAGTTGTCAGAGGGAAGTTAAAGCTGGAAAGGCAACAAGTAAGATCGGTCAAACAGGAGGGTTCATAGATGCTAAAAACATGAAGGTCAGGGTGGAAGGCCACGAGAGGGAAGATTGAGGGAAGAAAGTGATGAGTGGCAGAGAACAAAGGCGGTGTTATTGGGGAGGTGGGGAGTGATGTGACAGTTTTTTTAAAAGGACTGAAGATGCACTGTAACTACACTAAAATGAAAATGGGACAAGACTGTTTGGGAAACTTCCCTAATTTACAAACCATGCTGAATGAAAATGTTTTTTAGAATGCACTTTAAACAGGAGCTATGTATCCTACAGAGAGATAGCATCCAATTCCCTCTGATATCATTGGTGTTTTCAGACCATTCAAGCCTATTCCATCATTCCATAAGATCATGGCCAATCTGTGGTCTAATTCCATATGCTTGCCTTGGGCTCTTTTCCTTTGATACCCTTGCTTAATAATAATTTATTTCCCTCAGATTTAAATGTGACAATTGAATAACATTGACTATTGTTTGAGGAAGAGAGTTCCAAACCTCCATGTCTCTTTTTGTGTAGAAGTACTTTCCAGCATAGCCTGGCCCTGAGACTGTGTCCCCTGCTTCCAGAGTGTTCTGCCTGTGGAAATAGTTTATCTTTATCTACCTTGTCTTTCCCTGTTAATATTCTAAATACATCAAATAGATCACCCCTTAACCTTCTAGAATTCTAGAGAATAAAAGCCTAATTAGTGTAATTTCTCCTCAAAGCTTAACCCCTGAAGTCCAGGTATCATCTTTGCAACCTGCACTGAATTCGCTCCAAAGCCACCCTTCCTAAGGTGTGATGCTGAGGTCTGCTCACAGTACTCTAAGTTGGGTCCACCTAGGGTTTTGTACAACTGCAGCATAACATCTGCATTGCTACGCTGCAGCTCTTTAGATATGAAGGCCAGCATTCCATTAGCCTTCTTGACTATTTTCTCCACCTGTTCATGGCATTTTAAAGAGCTATCCAAATCTCATTGAACACTCGCGATATAATTTTGTGCTTTCTTAAAAATACATTGATCTATCCTTTCTCGGTTTGAAACAGATAACCTCATACTTGCTTGTATTAAAATCTACCTACTACAGCTTTGTCCATTCACCTAATCTATCAATATCCTGTTGTAATTTTATCCTGTTGTCTGGGGGGAGATGATGGCCTAGTGGTATTATCACTAGACTGTTAATCTGGGGAACTGGGTTCAAATCCTATTGCTGCAGATGGTGGAATTTTAATTCAATAAAAATCTGGAATTAAGAGTCTAATGATGACCATGAATCCATTGCCAATTATTGGTGAAACATCCCATTTGGTTCACTAATATTCTGGAAGCTGCCATCCTTACTTGGTCAGGGTTACATGTGACACCAGACCCACAGCAATATTGTTGACTCTTAACTAACCACTGGGCAATTAGGGATGGGTACTAAATGTTGGCCTAGCCAGTGATGCTCTTATCCTGTGAATGAATTTAAAAAAGATATCTGCAATTTTGTTGACAGAGTTCAGGATTTTGACCCAGTGATGTTTGAAAGAACAGCAATTATATTTCCAAGTTGAAATGATGCTTGACTTGGAAGGGTATTTGAAGGTGATGGTGTTCCCACGCACTACTTCCCTTGTCAGCTGTTGTTTGTAAGTTTGGGAGATACTAAAAACTAACTCGTAAGAGTAAAAAAAAAGGTTTTTTTTCAGTGTACCGGTAACAGAAGGAGTAGCAACTTAACACAATCTGCTTTAATGTATGAAATGTTTCTTGTGTAATTGTTATCCCATCACCTTCCACGACTGGCAGCTATGGGCACCTGGCTTCACTCCAATTTTAATCCTGAAATTGGTCAAGAGGCTCCTTCAACTTGTATGTTTTCCTCTGTCCTTAAATATATCTCTTAAAAATGTTGCTTCCTGACAAAACTTTGGTCTGAAAGAATGGACTGTAGTACATGTTGGGTATTTTGCAAAGCTCATATCCATTTTTATAATTTACTAGGAGTTAGATATTTTAAAAAAGTGCTGAGGTAATAGATGTTTGAGTATTTAAAGGAGTTTTTATTTATTCAGGGAACGTGGGTGTCACTGGCTTGTCCAGCATTTATTGCCCATCCCTTTGCCTTAACCACAGCAGTTCATTTGGTGCAGGTACATCCACAATGCTGTTAGAGAGAGAGTTCCAGGACTTTGACCCAATAACACTGAAGGAACAGTGATATATTTCCAAAGAAGGATGGTGAATGGCTTGGAGGGGACCTTACAGGTAGTGGTGTTCTCATGTATCTGCTGACCTTTTTCTTCTGGATAGTGTAACTCATAGACAGATGCTTTCAAAGGAGCCGTAATGATTTTCTGCAATGTATCGAGCAGATGCCACACACTGCCCCTACAGAGACAACATTTGTGCATGTGGTGCCAATTAAATGGGCTGTTTTGTCTTGGATGGTGTCAAGCTTTTGGACCTGTACTAATCTAGGCAAGTAGAGAGTATTACACCACACTCCTGATTTGTGCCTTGTAGGTGGTGGGCATGCTTTCAGGAGGCAAGTTACTTGCCTCAGTATTCCTCGCCTCTGATCTGCTCTTGCAGCTGCTGTGTTTAAGCGGTGAGTCCAGTTGAGTTTCTGGTCAATGGTAACACTCAGAATATTGACAGCAGATTCAATTATGGTGATACCATTCATTGTTGATCCTTGGTTGACTTTTGTGTGGTGTGAATATTTGTCACTTGTCAACCCAATTCTGGATGTTGCTGCATTTGGGCATGGCCTGCTTCAGTATCTGAAGAGTCTTCAATGATGCTTAACAATCATCAGCAATTATATCTACTTCTGACCTTATAATGGACAAACAGTCATTGAATTAGCAGCTGAAGATAGTTGGGCCTAGGACACTGCCCTGCGGAACTCCTGCAGAGATGACTTTAGCTGAGATGACTGATCGCCAATAACCATAACCATCTTCTTTTGTGCCAGATATGACTCCAAATAGCAGAGAGTTTATCCCTGATTCCTATTGGCTCTAATTTTAATTGGGCTCCTTGAGATCAGACTTAGTCAAATGTAGCCTTGATGTCGAGCAAATTCATTCTCACCTCCCCTCTGGATTCATCTTCCTGATGAAGGGCTTATGCCCGAAACGTCAATTCTCCTGCTGCTCAGATGCTGCTGACCTACTGTACCTTCCCAGCACCACACTCTTGACTCCCCTCTGGAATTTACAGGTTAGTGGGCTAGTTGGAAAGGAAGTATTTCTTCTAATTATGGGAGTTAGAATAAGGTAATTTTACATTTTAATCGGAGCTAAACTGCTTAGATTGAACCATGAAGCACCTTTTCGAAGAGAGGACAGTGAAAACATGGAACTCTCTACCCCAGAACTGTTGAGACTGAGCATCAAATGAAACTTGACAGACGTCAGCTGGGCAAGGATATGAAGGATTAAAGAAGCAAGGCGAGTAAATAAAGTTGAATACAGATTGGCCAACTGAATGGCAGAACAACTCATGGCATATGGGCTACTTTTCTTTCTGGATGGCGATTTTGTAAATAAGTAGCTAACAGTAACATATAAAACAAAACAATTTGAATTTGAGACATTAGGGACATTCTTAAGTTGCCCACCTGAACAGTGAGACGCATGAGCCCTTAGAGATCACATTATTGGGAGCCCAGTAAGTTTGAATAAATTAAATGGAAGAGTTGAAGAAGTGTGACTGGAATGCAATATTTAATTCACAGCACCTCACTCAGTGAGGTGTACCATTTGCAGTATTTGCAGAGTTGTGAAGAGTACAAAGGTCAGCACCTAAAAGGTCAAGTAAAATCCTCAAATATTCATGAGGCAGAGCAGATAGAATCTCACAGGAATAGTGAATTGATATGGAGAAAAGCTGACCCATAGTTGAAATTTTCCACTTCTCATTGAACTTAGTAACAGATAATTGAAAATATTTGAGATTCCAGTGCTTCTACTGAAAAGAGGTCAAAGCAATAATAGGGCTATTAGTTTGACATGTACAGTAGGAAAAACATTGATGTCTATTAAAAGGGAAGCAATTAACTTGTAATGGCAATAAATCCAAGCCAACGTGGTTTATGAAATGCAGGTCACGCCTAACTAATTCACTGGAATTCTTTGAGGATGTAACTAAACTAACAAATGCAATCGCTGTTCATTGTCTTTACTTAGAAAAGTCAACCCCTCCCCTTCTGCCTCCCACAAGGTGCCTACTCTTGTTGGAATGCAATTAGGAATTTAAGAGCAGGAATAGAGCCATTCAGCCCCACTGAGTTTGCTCTGCCATTCAGTTAGATCATGGCTGATAGTCTCCATGCCATTTTCCTGGGCTATCTCCATATCGCTTGATATCATTTGTACCCAAATGATACAACAGTGTTTGATTTGAACTTGACTCAGTGATTGAACTTGCACAGCCCTCTCAGGTAGAACATTCCAACACCCATTGAATTTTTTGTACTTTATTCTTTCATGGATAATGAATATTATCAACAAGTCCAACATATGTTGCCCACCCTTAATTACCATTCAACTGAATGACTTGGCAGGCCAGTCCAGAGGACACTAAAGAGACAACTATATTGCTGTGAAACTGAAGTCACAAAGCAACCAGATCAGGTGAGGATAGCAGACGTCCTTCCCAAAAGAACATTGGCAAACCAGATAGGTTTTTACAATGATCAATGTTGGTCACTATTCTGAGATTATTTTTCAATTCCAGAACTATTAATTGAATTTAAACTAAAGACTGATAGATCCCCAGGGCCTGCTACTCTGCCTCCCTGAATATGAAAGGGAAATATTGGAGGTGTTGCTGGTCATCTTCCAATATTACAGACTCAGGAGCACAGAATCCTTACAATGTGAAAAGAGGCCATTCTGCCCAATGACTCTTCACCAACCCTTCAAACAACATACCCCAAATGCACATAAACTAACATTTACCTTGGCTAATTCACCTAGCCTACACATTCCTTTAATATTATGGGCAATTTAGCATGGCCAATCCACCTAACCTGAACATCTTTGGACTGTGGGAGGAAACCAGAGCACCTGGAGGAAACCCACGCACTCACAGGGAAAACGTGCAAACTCCACACAAACGGTCACCCAAACGTGGAATCAGTCCTAGGCCCCTGGAAGTGTGAGGCAACAGTGCTAACCATTAAGCCGTACTATGCCACCCCAAGCAGTATAGATTGGAGGATGGCAAATATAACTTCACTGTTTAACAAAGGTGGGAGAGAAAACTCAGAGAATTACAGATCAGTTAGCCTTGCATCAGTAATGGGGAAAATGTTACAGTCTACTATAAAACATATAACAGAACACTTAGAAAACTTGCTTTCTGTTCCTCACTCACTTGTGTTAATATTCTTTTTTCCCTTTTCATCCATTTCATGGTTATCCTGTGTTGAATTATAAATTGGTCCTAATTGTTGGGGTTAAAACATTTTGTGGAAACTTTTGAAGCCACTTCCTTTGACAAATGCAACCTTTAACCGTTTATTTGTTAGCAGAATTGGTTTAGCTTTACTGTTGTATTTTTGTGTGGAAGAGGAATGTATACTTGTTCTTCACCTCTACTGAAGTAAAAACCAAATTCTGTTTCATTATTTGGTGATAAAAGTCAAAAAAGAGAGGAGTATCTCCTTACCTGCCCCTTACCCAAACTCCCTCTCTCACTTAATTCCCATCTTCTCACAGTCCAAGCCACACTGCTCGGGTTGCACAAGATGTCTGAGTTAACTAGTCACATTCTCAGGATAGGCAGTTGGCCATTTAGAGCTGAGATGAAGAGAATAAGTGTTGTGTACCTTTGGAATCCTCTACTATAAGGCCCCAGGGATTAGGTTAGATTAGATTCTCCACAGTATGGAAGCAGGCCCTTCGGCCCAACAAGTCCACACCGACCCTCTGAAGAGTAACCCACCCAGACCCATTCTCCTACACTATATTTACCCCTGACTATGGGCAATTTAGCATGGCCAATTCACCTAACCTGCACATCTTTGGATTGTGGGAGGAAACTGGAGCATCCGGAGGAAACCCACGCAGACACAGGGAGAATATGCAAACTCCACACAGACAGTCACCCGAGGCAGGAATCGAACCCTGGTCGCTGGCGCTGTGAGGCAGCAGTGCTAACCACTGAGCCACCATGCCACCCCAAATGCTCGGTTGTTGAGTCTGTTCAAGACAAATATCAACAAATATTTATGATTCTAAGAACCCAAGGAATTTTGGATAGTGCAGAATGATGTAACTGAGTAACAAGATGGTGGAGCAGCTTCGTAGGCCAAATGGCTACTCCTCCTACTTTTATAGTCTTTGAATATCAAAATGGCCATTCTAACGTAAACCTTATTTTGAATTGGTGAGCTCTCTGATCATTGGGGCAGCATTGCTGATTCTTTGACAGGTCATGGATCATTGGGATAAGAATTAAGGAAGGGAACACCTGCTAGTTTTCAGTTTTGCTGCTCAGGCCAGTTGTCATATTGATTAATATGGACAAACTCAACAGGAATTAGAGCCTAAAGTTTGCTAGTCTGTATATCTTTCCTTTTCTCTCACTGATTCAGGCGTAGGTAAGATTATTTCTCAATAATGGATTGTTGACTACCTCCTTGGTTGACAATTTGTATGCATTGACGATTGTTTTTTTAAATTTTTTGTAGTGGTTGAACCAGAGTCACAATGCCTGTGTGAACTATGCAAACAGAAACGCAACAAAGGTAAGATGGATTCGAAAGGCCTTTGTTCAGTGTTTCTAATGCAACTCCTCACTTTAGTACCTTACAACATCTTCTGTATTTTTTGCTGGACACTCTTTTCCTTGGCCATACTTCCATGATAAGGTTTTGGCCATTTAAAACTGAGGAAACATTTCTTCACAGAAGAGAATATTTAGAATTTCCAATTGCAAAGATCTGAGGCACACAGAACTCAGTCACTGAGTATATTTAAGCATGAAATCTGCAGATGTTTGAGGAGTAGGAGAATCAATGAGTTTATAGCAGAGAGCAGGAAAGTGGCGTTCATATAGAAGATCGGTCATCAGTGCTGGGTCCATTGCTTTTCATCATTTATATAAATGATTTGGATATGAACATAGAAAGGTATAGTTAGTAAGTTTGCAGATGACACCAAAATTGGAGGTGTAGTGGACAGCGAAGAAGGTTACCTCAGAGTACAACAGAATCTTGATCAGATGGGCCAATGGACCAAGGAGTGACAAATGGAGTTTAATTTAGATAAATGGGCGGTGTTGCATTTTGGAAAGGCAAATCAGAGCAGGATTTATCCACTTAATGGTAAAGTCCTGTGGGGTGTGTTGCTGAACAAAGAGATCTTGGATTTCATGGTTCCTTGAAAGTGGAGTTCCAGGTAGAAAGGATAGTGAAGAAGGTGTTTGGTATGCTTTATTTTATTGGTCAGTGCATTGAGTATAGAAGTTGGGAGGTCATGTTATGGCTGTACAGGTCATTGATTAGGCCACTATTAGAATATTGCATGCAATTCTCTGCTATAGGAACGATGTTATGAAACATGAGAGGGTTCAGAAAAGATTTACTAGGATGTTGCCAGGTTTGGAGGGTTTGAGATACAAGGAGAAGCTGAATAGGCTGGGGCTATTTTCCCTGGAACTTCGGAGGCTGAGGGGTGACCTTATAGAGGTTTATAAAATCATGAAGGGTATGGATAGGGTAAATTGACAAGATATTTTGCCAGGGCAGGGGAGTCCAAAACTAGAGGGCGTAGGTTTAATGTGATTTAAAGATTTAAAAGCGACCTGAGGGGCAACGCTTTCATGTATGGAATGAGCTGTCAGAGGAAGTGGTGGAGGCTGGTACAATTACAACATTTAAAAGGCACCTGGATGGGTCTATAAATAGGAAGGGTTTAGAGGGATATGGGCCAAGTGGAAAATGGAACTAGATTATGTTAGGATAACCAGTCGACATGGAGGAGTCGGTCCGCAGGGTCTGTTTCCGTGCTGTATAGCTCTATAACTCAATATTAGAATAGAACAGCAATTAATTGTCACTTGTATATACAAAAATACAGTGAGATGTGTATTAGTCGCCATAATTTGGCACCATTTTAGTTACAGAAATTATAAAAAGAAATAATTGAGATAAGGTTCGGGCAAAGTTTATCTTTTGTTCCCTCCACGGCTCCTGGGTTTATGGAGTGGCTATGGGACACTGCCATCAAAGCTGTCCATGAGGTCACCAAAGCAAGGATTTCCAAACTGGACCCACCACACTACTACCACTGAAGCCAACACCAAAACCACTGCGTTGCTGCCATAACAAAGAGGGACAGACTGGACCACTAAGGTGCAAACGTTGAAACCATCACTCGAGTCATTACCACTTCAGTGACAGCCCAGAGCTGCCACATTGCCACCATAGGCACGAGGAATGGACCAGAACCACCATATGGCACAACAGAAACCACTGCACCGCCGCTACAAGGAATGGACCAGACCCACTGACGATGAAGCCTTTGATAAAACCACGGCCACAATGGCCACAAGGAAAGGACGTCTGGACGCCCTCACAACTGCATTTCTTCACCCTGGAGCTGGAGAAAAGGTGAACTTTCCTACAAAAGAAACAAAACAAAAAATGAAGAATGAAGGAGAATACGGCTAGCCAAGTGAGTGGGAACATACAGGCAGAGAGCCCGAACACTTTCTACCCTGCTGCCACAGTCATCTTTTTGATAAGCGGCGAGGTGATTTTCTCACTATGCAGCAGCAAGTCGCCAATTAAGGGAGATTATTTCTTGTTAATGTTATGAAGATGTGGGTATACTGTACCTTTAAGGAAGTTAAAAGCTAGAAGACCTACCTGACAGCACCAAGTGTTCTGAAAGAAAAGGTAACATTTGGTCAAACAACTTGGTTAGCTGGTTGCCTGGAGACAACAACAAATTCAAATTCAGCCAATCAGTTTAAATTATACCCTGAAATACCAACCTCCAATCAAGGTTGAATTGAGTATATTGACAACCTTAAAAGCCAGTGACATAATCCGATGCTTTGGGGGTATAAGACCAGAGAAAATTGAATAGTTGGGAGGCGAACTGCCAAGCCACCAGCATGTAAAGATTGCCCGAAAAATAGCTATCGAAAAGGAACCTACATCAATCTGTAACCTGTGAAGCAGAATCCTCAAGAAGAAGAAAATAAGACAGGAATACAGAAAAGAACCGAAAGCTGCCTGGTTTTGAGATAACAAGTTTTGTTTTTGTAAATCTTAATCAGGATTTTTATCAGACCAGTATTGTAGAGGGGAAATCAAGAGATAGGTTAGAGGAAGGAGTTGTAAATAGTTGTAAGCTAATTATTCTCTGTTATACTTTAAGAAATAAAGTTGTTAATTTTTACCTTAAATAGTACTTAGCCTCTTGAATTTTCACGGATTACTGTACGGGATAATTCTTTTCTGTGTTGCTAGTCTAAATTAAGCAGGAGGGTTTACCCTGTGTTGTAACAGTGTGAGGGCTTGTCATCAGGATTTGAACTGGTTTAGACAGATTTGAATAGTTTTGGGGATACGATAATTCCCGGCTGATTTAAACACTTGCAGATTAGTGTCCTAGATCTTTAAATAAAACGTCGGTGTGAGACAGTTTGTTTAATTTCGGTGGCTTGTGGTTGGTTAAATTAAAAGTGACAGAAATGGATCTTAAAATTTCTGGGATTTGAAGATGATTCTCAAATTTGTCAAGAAAGTTTAGAAGAAAAAAAAGGCCAAACTTTTAGAATTAACAAATAAGTTAGATTTGGGTTTAACCAAGGTCAAAAGTAAAGCTGAAATTGTAAAGGAATTACTTCAAACACTTAGCTGTGTCAGAGAAACAGACAAGTACAGTAGAGGTAGAAAAACTTAAATTACAATTGAGGAAAATGGAGTCAGAAGATAAACAAAGGGAGACAGAGCAAAAAGAGAGTGAGTGAGAGAGAGAGAAGGTTCCGAGTTGCAAAGAGAGAGAGCACAAAGGGAGAGAGAATTTGAACTTGAGAAGTTGCGATTTAGTCAGCAAAGTCAAGTTAACAGGATGGAGATGAAAAGAGAAGTTAGTGATACATATAAATATGTCAAAACTCTGCCACATACTTATGAGAAAGATGTTGAAGCCTGCTTTACTTCATTTGAAAATTTGGCTAGGCAGATGGAGTGGTCCGAGGATTTATGGGAAATGCTAGTTCAGACTAAACTGGTAGGCAGAGCAGGTGAGGTATTTGCTGCACTGTCAGATGAGGAGTCAAGAGATTATGAAGAGGTTAACCAGGCTATTTTAAGTGCTTATGAATTGGCACCAGAAGCATAGAAACAGTGGCTCAGAAACACAAAAAAGGAACCAGGTCAGACTTATGTTGAGTTCGAAAGAATTAAACAGTCATTTTGATCAATGGGTGCATGCTTTGAAAGTAGAAAGGACCTTTGAGGCTCTAAGAGTGATTATTCTGCTGGAGGAGTTTAAAAACTCACTTGCAGAGATGGTAAAAATTCATGTGGAGGAACAGAAAATTCAGGAAGTGAGGAGGGCAGCAGAATTAGCAGATGAGTACATGTTGGTACACAAGCCTCTGGCCAGAATTTTGACCTGTGTGGGATAGAAGTTGAGAGAAGGCGAGATCCTACACTACAAAACCAAGAATCGAGAGCACTGGTAAGAATTTACCACAGGATAAAAAAGAAGCCCAAGAGGGTGGAAAGGAGGTGAAAGGCCTCAGGTGTTTCCACTGTGGTAAAGTGGGACACGTAAAGTCACAGTGCTGGTTATTAAAAAAAGGCACTGTGGGAAATGATGTGGTAAAAGAAGCTAAGCCAGTGACATTAGTGAAGGAGACCCCAAGAAGAGCCGAGGAGCTGCAGGAGAGTGCACGGCCTAGGCAGGAGCAGGTTACAAAGAATTTGCCTCTATGGGTGAAGTTACTTTAAGAGATACAGGATCTAACCAGTTGCTGATAGTAAGGGCTGAGTAAATATGCCCTCTTTCTGACCTGTTACCCGAGAGTGTGGTAATTTGTGGGATAGATGGACAGAAATTTAGCATTCCCCTATAAGATCAGTTTGGAGTGCCAACTCAAGACTGGGGAAGTTACAGTGGGAGTGATTAACGGAGTGTCTGTTCCCGGAATTCAGTTTGTTCTTGGGAATGATTAGGTATACAGCACTTTAAATCCAGTGTGTATCATGCCGAATCCCAGGGAGCTATTGATAGGTGGCATCAGACCTTGAAGACCATGTTGAGATCATACTTTGGATTAGTGGTGCTGGAAGAGCACAGCAGTTCAGGCAGCATCCAAGTAGCTTCGAAATCGACGTTTCGGTCAAAAGCCATTCATCAGGAATCAGAGATCATACTGGAGGAGAAAGTGAGGACTGCAGATGCTGGAGATCAGAGCTGAAAATGTGTTGCTGGAAAAGCGCAGCAGGTCAGGCAGCATCCAAGGAGCAGGAGAATCGACATTTTGGGCATCAGCCCTTCTTCAGGAATGAGGAAAGTGTGTCCAGCAGGCTAAGATAAAAGGTAGGGAGGAGGGACTTGAGGGAGGCAGGTTGGGAATGCAATAGGTGGAGGGAGGTCAAGGTGAGGGTGATAGGCCGGAGTGGGGTGGGGGCGGAGAGGTCAGGAAGAAGATTGCAGGTTAGGAAGGCGGCGCTGAGTTTGAGGGATTTGACTGAGACAAGGTGGGGGGAGGGGAAATGAGGAAACTGGAGAAATCTGAGTTCATCCCTTGTAGTTGGAGGGTTCCCAGGCGGAAGATGAGGCGCTCTTCCTCCAACCATCGTGTTGCCATGGTCTGGCGATGGAGGAGTCCAAGGACCTGCATGTCCTTGGTGGAGTGGGAGGGGGAGTTGAAGTGTTGAGCTACGGGGTGGTTGGGCTGGGTGTCCCAGAGGTGTTCTCTGAAACATTCCGCAAGTAGGCGGCCTGTCTCCCCAATATAGAGGAGGCCACATCAGGTGCAGCGGATGCAATAGATGATGTGTGTGGAGGTGCAGGTGAATTTGTGGCGGATATGGAAGTGTCCCTTGGGGCCTTGGAGGGAGGTAAGGGGGGAGGTGTGGGCGCAAGTTTTGCATTTCTTGCGGTTACAGGGGAAGGTGCCGGGAGTGGAGGTTGGGTTGGTGGACGGTGTGGACCTGACGAGGGAGTCACGGAGGGACTGGTCTTTTCGGAATGCTGATAGGGGAGGGGAAGGAAATATGTCCCTCCCTCCACTTATAGCATTCCCAACGCCCCTCCCCCAAGTCCCTCCTCCCTACCTTTTATCTTAGCCTGCTGGACACACTTTCCTCATTCCTGAAGAAGGGCTGATGCCTGAAACGTCGATTCTCCTGTTCCTTGGATGCTGCCTGACCTGCTGTGCTTTTCTAGCAACACATTTTCAGCTCAGAGATCATACTGTCAGGATTACCTGAATGATTGGGATAAAGGTATCCCATTCATGTTGTTTGCCATTAGAGATGCCCCAAATGAATCTACTCTGTTCACTCCCTTCGAGTTAATATTCCATCATGAAATCAGAGGCCCTTTGAAATTAATTAACAAAAAACTGTTATCTGGCTTTTGCCAATTCCTCATGATCATTATGGTGCATTTCCAATACTCTTGCAGGCTGCTGAGGAAGCAGAGACATAGGCAAACCAGCATTGGAAAGCTGCAGCAGGGACTGTTAGTGTGTGCAGACAGCAACCCAGCTCATGGACCAAGCTGCATCTCAGGGCTACTCACTTGGTCTGTTAGCCCTTGTTCACTTAGCACCTGTCTGCATGCTCACTCAATCAGTGCTTAGCCTTTGCTTGCTTTGCTATACCAATTTGTGCAGTTATAGGACAAGACACCTTGCCTGACCGGTCACTCCATTGGGGACAAGCATCTTGCTTTATGGCAGTGTGTTATGTCAGTCTCACAGCAATACCATGTGCCAACAATATACATAGCAAACACAATGTATGTGGCATCAAGCAGGGTGTTTAAAATGAAGCAGCAATATAAACAGACCTACGTATGGTCCTGGGTGCAGGCCTGTGTGATCCCGAATCTCTAGCCATTCTAATGCATTGATCAGGGTTTGCAGTGACCAATGTCTCAAAGTCTTAGCAGAGTAGTCCACCCTGAAGGCTCCCTGCCTCCATTTCTGATGAAGGATTTTGCCAGAAACGTCGATACCAGTCCCCGATACCAGTCCAGGGGATTAGTAGGGTTCAGGCATCCGATGACAGTGTTCTCAGTCAAAGGATCAGTGTCTCTGCAGTCCAGGGAGTGGATTATGGTCTGTCCTTGGGAAATTGATAGTCAATAGGAGACAGACCAGGGTTAGGTGATTGAGAAGATGTACAGCCATAAGTCATGCATCTAGTTACTTCATGTCCAGGGTTGTCCTGTTATGTCGTTTGAGGGGGTGAGCCACAGCCAGCCTGCCATATCCATCCAGAGGAATTAAGGGGAAAGGAGGATAGTGAGTGGACATGGGTCCACTGCCAAGTTATTGGGGTCTGCAGGAAACAGTGACAATTGAGAAACGGGGGGAGGAGAAGCATGGGACAGCATGTACATTATCTGCAAGAGAGAAGACGGTAAAGAATGGATTGGAAGGGATTCATTTGGAAGATGCATTCCTCCATGGTCAAGAAGAAGGGAATAGTGTATGACTGTACCTACCATAGTCACCTCATATGCCAGAGACTGGAGAAAAATGGACCGGTGCAGCCTCAAATAGGCAGGTCAAGTGATGTCATGGAAAGGCGCAAAGCCGATGAGGATTTCTGGAAGGGCTAGCAGGAAAGGGATTTGGATTTTTGGAGACTCAGAAACAAGTTGAGGTGGAGGCTACAAGCCACTTGCCTTCCATTAAGTTGAAAATGGAAGTGTGTAATGGAGAAGAAAATAACTATGACAATACTTGGAGTGGGTGACGTTAAGTGTCTCGACCATGGGGAGGCTGCAAGATCTACTGATGTGAGGATTTTTTAAATGAATCAGCACTATTAAACCGACCTACGTATGGTACAGGGTGCAGGCCTGTGTGATCCCAAATCTCTAGCCATTCTAATACATTGATCAGGGTTTGCAGTGAACCTTTTGACCCAGACATTGCTGACCAATTCATTCACACCAACACTTCTAAACAGAGGCAAAGGGAAATAACTAGGATGTTGTAGGGCAAAGCTAATGGTGTCTGCACACCCAAGCCAAGCAAGCATCTTGTCCCTCTTCCTTCTCAATGCTGCAGCAGGCTCTCAACACAGAAATTGATCAATGATACATTCACTCTGGCTGTGGGGTTCATGCTGGAACAGCTATAATTGATACTACTCAGAGACACAAAGAACCAAATGTAAGGTTAAAGCTGTGCTATTTATAAAAACAAAATGCCACGTAATGCACAGTCCAGTACAACCTCGGTTATCCAAACATCAATTATCCGAATTTCCAATTATCCGAACAATTTCTCAAGGCCCCAATGCTTGGATAAACAGTGTTATCCGAACATTCGATTATCCAAACAAAATACTCCCCGCCCATGCCGTTTGGATAATTGAGGTTGCCCTGTACATTGTCACTGGTGCCACCAAAGTGCCCTCAATAAGTCTTCCTCTCCCTGCCACTGCCTCTTAGGGTACTCCCTGGCTTTGTGGCTGGGGTGAAGGGAGCCTGTTAGCCCAGAAGGTTTGGTCACGTGACCCCTGAGGTATTTGTGTCTGGCTGAGCTAGACATGGTGAGGGCCTTCTTTACAGAGACACGAGCTTCCAAGGTTCAGACAAGGCAGGCAGAGCTTATTCCCTATAACTCTCCACCGCTGTATCTCCTTCTTTGATCAAGCTTTTGGTCATCTTCTCTAATATGTCCTTATGTCATTCAGTGATATATCTTGTTTTATAATCCTCCTGTGAAGCAGTATGTGGCTTTGTATAATTTGTTGTTGCAGTATTGAGTCAGATGTGGGATTTTTAACTGGTTTTTAATACAATCATTCTCTCTACTACCCCCAACAGCCAACTCCTGTGTCTAAATTCATCTTGGGATACCTCGGAGCAGTCACCAGCGCAGTCTCAATAGCAGTAAGTAATTTTGATATCTCTGTAAGTCCAATATGTTCTATCAGATTTCTGCAGTCATAGAACACAACAGCTATAGATAATTCATTTTTGTTTGATTGCCTCATAACCCTTGATTCCCTACTGATTAAAAATCTACCTCGGTCTTCGCCCCCTGTGAACAAGGGGGGAAATCTCCTTTCATTTATGTTATGTGTTGTAGAAGTTTTGGAACTTGCAGTTTTAAACCTATACAAACTATTTATGGTTTTCACTCGGCTCGCTATGAGTGGGGTTCTTCCTCCCGGGGGGCGGTCACAGACTGTTTTGGACGATCATAGCTTGCCAATCATTTAAATGGTGCACATGGAATATTAGGGGGAGTCACTCACCAATTAAGAGAAAAAAAGATACTGTCAAGCCTTATAAAAGAGAGGGTCGATGTAGCCTTGTTACAAGAAACACATTTAACCGATAAGGAACATTGAAGTTGCAACAGGGAGGATTCGGCCAGGTATTTTTCTCATCCTTTAATTTGAAAAGTAGAGGAGTTGCTAACCTCATCCGGAAGGACCTCCCATTTCAAATGCTATGCTAAATTAAGGATGAGTGCTGGTGATTCATAATTCTTAAAGCTTTATTACATGGAGAGGATTATGGGATTCTGAATGTATATTGTCCCCAGCACATCTCCTTAAATTCTTAACAGATGCACTTTCTAGATTGCTAGCCCCTGGGGTCCGTCATACAATTATAGGGGGAGACTTTAATCGTATTATTGACCCCGAGGTGGACAGGATGCCTAGGGGTCTTCTGGGTATGTCTCCGCAATCCAGGCAGTTGGTGGACCTGAACAGGGAATGGGGTTGGTGGACATGTGGAGATGTCTTCACCCCGAAGGTAGAGATTTTACCTTTTCTTCTAATCCACATAAGTGCTGCACTAGAATTGACATGCTTTTTGTCCCATTGACCTTTTTGAACTCGGTGCTGTCTTGCAGAATAGGGAACATAGCCATTTCTGATCATGCGGCAGTGTACATGGAGGTGGCGGGACAGGCTTCCGGCACTGGCATGTGGACCCCTTCCTCCTGAAAGATAGCATGTTTATGGAGTGTTTTTCGTGGGAGTTTAAAATCTTTTGGGATATTAATTTAGGTATGGCCAGTAATCCATTGCTGCTGTGGGAGATTGCTAAGACCTATGCACGGGGTTTGATTATTTCTTACTCTGCGACTCGGAAGCGACTGAGGGGAGAACAACAACATTTCCTCGAGGCTCACCTGAAGACAGCTGAGTTAGTATACTTTGACAGACCATCTATAACTAAATTGCAGCGGATTATAGCCCTTAGGGCTACTTTGAATGCTGCACTCACCCAAACAGCAAAGAGGGAAATCTCTTTTGCAAAACAGAGATTATTTGAGTACGATGATAAACCGGGTAGATATCTACCGTACTTGGCCAGAAAGAAGAATCGCCCCCAATCTATCACATCCATCATAGAGAGTGCTGGTACTCTTACTTGCAATACTAAAAGGATTAATGTAGCATTTAGAAAGTTTTATTTTGTGCTGAACCGGTCGGAGGACTGTGAGGTCAGAATGATGAAGCTGGAATCCTTTTTTAGGATCCTGGACCTTCCGGGTGTAACCTCAGAGCAGGTGTCCTTTCTGAATGCCCCGCTGACAATTCAGGAAGTACAGGAGGCAGTGAGACTGCTCCTGAGTGGTAAAGCGCCCAGACCAGATGGATTTCAAAGTGAGTTTTATAAGGAGTTTATTGATTTCCTGGCTGGGCCACTATTGGATATGTACAATTATTCATTCAGTTAGGGCTGCCTCCCATTTTCTTTGAGAGAGGCAAATATTTCTTTTATTCTTAAGAAAGGAAAATCCCCAGAGGATTGCACTTTGTATAGGCCCACATCAATGCTGAACATGGATTTTAAAATCCTGCCGAAAATGCTGGTGTTAAGGCTGGAGAGGGTATTGCCTTTTATTGTAAATGAGGATCAGACGGGTTTTATTAAGGGTCATAGGTCTGCTAACAATATTAGAAGAGTACTAAATATGGTCCAGTTTTACCAGCAAGGAGCGATTCCAGGTTGGTAGTCTTCCTGGATGAGGAGAAAGCGTTTGATGGGGTGGAATGGCTGTACCTCCTTTACATTATGGAACAGTTTGGTCTTGGAGACGTTTTTGCCAAATTGGTGGCAGTGTTGTATAGTGACCCAAAAGCAGCGGTTCTCACTAATAGTATACGGTCAGATAGGTTTAGTGTCGGCAGAGGCTGCCATCAAGGGTGCCCTCTCTCACCACTATTATTTACATTGGTGAGTGAGCCACTGACGGAAGCCGTCTGGATGGAACCCAATAAAACTGCTGCCGAGGTAGGGTCAGGCAGGCATAAAATTACCCTCTATCCAGATGACGTCCTTTTCTTTTTAACTGATCCAATGACATCTGTGGCCTGCTTAATACAAGTGATTAATCTATTTGGTTTGTTTTCAGAATTTAAAATTAATTTCACGAAGTCAGAGGGCATGCCTGTGGGGGGCCATGCTAGTATATCCAAGTTTGGGGATGGAACCCGTTTCCCCTTTCGGTGGTCATGGGAGTGGGGTTTCTGTATTTAGCTATTTTTATCACCCCAGTCTTCAATCAATTATATAAAGCCAATTATGTGAAATTGCTAGAGAAGATAAGGCAGGACCTTCGGCGCTGGGAAGATCTTCCAATATCTTAGTTGGGCAGAATAGCTCTGGTTAAAATGAATGTTCTTCCTTATTAATATACCCCATGCGAATGCTCCCTTTGATGCTGCCAAAGTAAACACTGCACAGACTTTACAGTTGGCTCGGATCTTTTATCTAGTGTCATAGGTGGCCTCTTTTAAGCTGGATACATTGCAGCTTCCGCAGGAGTGGGGGTGTATAGATTTTCCAGACTTTAAGAAATACCAATTGAATTTTTTACTATCCTGTGTGGCTGAATGGGCCTGTCAGGACCTGCAATCAATCTGGTTGGACATTGAGGCTCCCAGACAAAATGTTCCCTCATTAATTTGTTGTTTATGGACAAAAGGTGGCTCGGTGGCTCAGTGGTTAGCACTGCAGCCTCACAGCAGCAGGGTCCCAGGGTTGATTCCAGCCTCAGGCGACTGTCCGTGTGGAGTTTGCACGTTCTCCCAGTGGCTGCATGAGTTTCCTCTGGGTACTCCGGTTTTCTCCCACAGTCCAAAGATGTGCCGGTTAGGTGAATTTGCCATGCTAAATTGCCCATAGTGTTAGGTGCATTCGTCAGAGGGAAATGGGTCTGGGTGGGTTACTCTTCGGAAGACCGGTGTGGACTAGTTGGGCTTAAAGGCCTGTTTCCACACTGTAGGGAATCTAATCTAATCTAAAAAAATGAGAATTGTTATGGACCACTGCAAAAACCCGATTGTCCTAAACACAGTTAAAGAATGGAGAATGATGTGGTAGGGCGAGGGCAATTTACAAAAAAATTTTCCCTTTCACTCCCACAGTGAGCATGTTGGGATTCCAGCCGGGGTTAAACTCTGGGAGTCCAGAGGAATCTCCTGTTCGGGAGATCTATTTGACAGGGAGGTCATGATGTCCTTCGAGCAGCTGAGTCAGAAGTTCGAGCTACCTAGGAGAGATCTCTCTCATTACTTCCATGTTAGAGACCTCATACAAAAATAGACTACATTAATGGCTAGTCCCTACAAGTCAGACATGGAGAGGAGAGTGCACTAGTCTACGGGTGCCCTCTCTGTTAGCACTCTCTTATTAGGAAGTAATGTTTTGAAAGACATTGAACAGCTATGTTGAACCTGGACTAAGAATTGGGGGTGGAAATCTCGTCAGAGATGTGGGAGGATATCTGGGAAAATGTGAGGATGTTCACAATTTGCAATAGGACCCAGGCTATTCAACTGAAGGTACTCCACAGGGCTCACTTGGCACCGGAATGGCTTGCGAAATTTAAGGCAGGCTTGTCTCCAAAGTGCCCCAAGTGTAAAATGGAGGTTGGCACTCTTACTCATTGCTTGTGGTCATGCCACAAACTTCGCAGGTATTGGGATGCCATAGTGAGTATTTTGGAAGAGGTTTTGGGAACTGAGGTTAAGTTGGATCCGGTGTCCCTCCTTTTGGATCTTCCAAATCTTCCCTCTTTGTATGCGCGTGGGAAGAAATTGTTTAATATTCTTTCATTCTGTGCGAGGAAGACTATTCTAATGAGCTGGGTGTCAGAGAATCCCTCGAGACTCTCGAGCTGGCGTAGGTTAGTCATGGAACACATCCCCCTGGACTTCCTCACGAATATGGTCCACCAGAAAACGGAATTGTTTCACAGAACATGGCGGCCCTTTTTGAATTATATTGATGCAGACTTATTGCCTATATGTTTAGGGCCTTTGTGTAGCCATGAGGGTTGTGTCTGTCGGTCTGGGGACCCCTTTGGGGAAGAATCCTGAACAAATACGGGTTTACTTACTATTGCTCCCAGTGGTGGGGAGCTTCGGTGAGATTGCACTGCGTGTAGTAATTTAATTGAATATAATTTAAGTTACCTTGCTATAACTTGGTTTAATTTATTTTGTTTATTTATTTTTCTTCTTTTTCAATGGTTATTTATTGAATTGTAGTTTTTGTAGAGGTTTTGTTTTTTTTTCGTGTTCCAACAGTTTGTGGTGTAGAGTAGCAGTTTGTTTCCTATTATTGTTATTATGTAATAAAGTTGTCACACTATTTTGTAATTTTGTAAAAAACTTAAAATCTTTCTTTTCAATGAAAATACTTAGAAAAAAAAATCTACCTCGGCCTTGAGTATACTTAGGGCCCAATCTCGACAGCCTCCTTTAGTAAAGAATTCCACAGATTGATTACCCTCTGAGAGAAATAAAATCCTCCTTATCTCTGTCTTAAAGGACATCTTCTAACTGTGATATTATGTCCCCTTATCCTAGACTGTCCCACAAATGGCAACAATCCCTCCTTTTTAACTCTGCAAAGTCCCCTAAGAATCCCATATGTATCACTGAGGTTTCCTCCCATTTTTCTAAGCGTCAATGAGTGCAAGCCAAACCCACTCATAAGAAAATCCCTCCTTACCTAGGATTGAGTAAACATTTTCCAGATTGCCTCCAATGCTAATATATCTTTCTTCCCTATTTAATACTTCATTTTCTTTGAAATAAAGCCCTATATTCCGTTTGCCTTCCCTATTACCAGCTGAACTTGGATGCCAGTTTTTTTTATGATTTATGCACAGGCATCCCTAAAACCTTCTATCGTGTAGCATTCTGTGGTCTTTCCTAATTTAAATTATATTCAGTTCTTCTAGTCATCCTGCTAAGATGTATAACTTCACATTTTTCAGATCATAACCCACCTGTCAGGTTTTTGCCCATTTGCTTAACCTGTCTATATTCCTTCTTCACGCCATCCTCACCACTTAGAACGTAAGAAGTAGGAACAGGAGTAGGGAATTCAGCCCCACAAGCCTGCTGTTCAATATGATCATGACTGATCTCATCTCAGTCTCAACTCCACTTTAGTCCTCATTCCCATTACAAATCTGTTTATCTTCTCCATAAATTTACTAAATATCCTGGCATCCCCCATACTCTGGGTAGTGAATTCCACGATTCATGACCCTTTAAGAGGAGTAATTTCTCCTCATCGTTTTACAAACCTACCTAAAATTATAATCTCTCATTCTCGATTGACCCACAATACAAAGCATCCTCTCTATGTCTGCTTTGCCATTCCTTTTAGCATCTCATATACCTCAATCATATCAGTTATTTCTTGGATTGTTGCATCAATCTGTCAAGGAACCAACCAAGTAGCAAATTATTCTGGATTTGGTATTGTGTAATTAGGTGAGATTAATTACTGATCTTAGAGCAAGGATTCCCCAGGAAAGAATTCTAGTGTGCCAGAATTTCACTTTCAGTATGAGGACAAAAACTGGAGTCTCATACTGTATTCTGAAGTTAAGGAAAAGCAATTACATAGTCGTGATGACAGATTTTGCCCTCGTGGTTTGGGCAGGAAGAGTTAAAGGTAGGACAGTTGATGAGCGGTAGCAGATGTTTTAAGGAGAATTCAATTTCTCCCAACTAAAGTTTAGTCCAGAGAGGAAGAAAGATTGTAAAGCTAAGCAAGAAATATAAAGATACCATAAAGACAACAGCTAGTGCATTCCATATTGCAAACGCCAGTGGCTGGCTGGAAGATTGCAAAACATTTTCAGCAAAAGATTACCAAAAAAGTAATAAAAAGACTAAAGGTAAATTATGAAAGAAAACTAACGCAAAATATAAAAACGGATAGCAAAACCTTCTGTAAGAATAAAAAATTGGAAGAGAGTAGCTAAAGTGAATGCTGGTCCATTGGAGGAAGAGACTTGGGAGTTAAGATGGGGAATATGGAAATGGCAGAGTCACATAATCAATATTTTGCCTCCGGTTTCACAGTGGAGGGCACAATGCCAATAGTAACAGAAAATGCAAAAATTATAGAATGGGTGGAACTTAGAACAATCATCATCACTAGGAAAAATGTACATAGAACACGGAATGATGCAACACAGGAGCAGGCCCTTTGGTCAACCATATCTATGCTGACCATGATGCCATTCTAAACTAATCCTATCTGCCTGCACATGGCCCTTATCCCTGTATTCTCTTGCTGCTCATGTATCCGTCTAAATACCTCTTAAACTTTGCCCTCCCATCTGATTCTACCACCTTCTCTGGCAGTGCATTCGAGGCACCTAATACCTTCTGTGTAAAAACATTTTCGTCACACATTTCCTTTAAGTTTTCTGTCTCTCATTTTCAACCTATGACCCCTAATATTTGACATTTCCATTACTGGGAAAGAGCCTATCAATGCCTCTCATAATTTTACATACTTCTATCAGAGAACATAATCCAAGTTTGTCCAACCTCTAATTGTAATCCAAGTTTGCCAACCTCTAATCCAGGCAACATCCTAGGAAACTGCTTCTGCATCCTTAAAAAGCTTCCACATCCTTCCTATCAGGTGGAACTGCACACGGTACTCTAAATATGGTCTGCCCAAAGTTTCATATAGTTGCAACATGCCTTGCCAAGTTTTACACTCAGGGCACTGACCAATGAAGGCAAGCTGCTATACACCTTCTTTATCACCTTATCCACTTTTGTTGCCACTTTCAGGGAGCTATGGACTTAGACTTCAAGATCCCTCCCTATATGAATGCTCCTAACAGTTCAAATGTTTGCAGTATACTTTTCTTTTGCATTTCACCTCCCAAAAATCTGCATTAAATTATAACTCCACTCAATTTTCCAGCTGATCTATATCCTGCTACACCCTTTGATAATCTTCCTCACTGTCCACAACTTCACAAACTTTCATGCCATTTGCAACTTATTAATCAGACCACTGACATTTTCATCCAAACCATTCAGGTACATCACATACATAGAGGTCCCATCTCTGAACCTTTTGGAAGACCATTGGTCCCTGATTTCCAGTCAAGAATCCCTCTACAATTACCCTCTGTCTTATATAGCCAAGCTGTTTTTGCATCCAACTTGCCGACTCACCCTGAATTCCTGTGGTTAATTCTTCTGAACCAGACTACCATGAGGCACCTTGTCAAATGCTTTTGTAAAGTCCATGTAGACAACATCCATTGCCTTGCCTCAATCAACTTTATCACTTCCTCAAAAAACTCGATCAGATTTGTGGGACAAGAATTCCCCTGCATAAAGTTGTGCTGACTATTCGTAAAAAAATCATTCTTCTCCAAATACAAGTAAATCTTGTCCCAAAGAATCTTCTCCACTAATTTCCCTACCACTGATGTATCACCAGCTTATAATTCCTGGATCACCACTGTTGTCCTTCCTGAACGAAGGAAGAATATTGGCAGTTCTCCAGTCTTCTGGAACTTAGTCTGTAGCTAAAAATGATAGAAAGATCTATGTCAAAGCCCCAGCAATCTCCTGCCTTGCTTCCTTCAGTATTGTGTGATAGATCCCATCAGGCCCTGGGGACTTATCAACCTTAATGTTTTTCAAGATACCCAGCACCTCCTCCTTAATATTGACTTGCCTTTACCACTGAGCAAATCTTTGGAATTGAAAGCAGACAAGTTCTCGGAGTCTAATGGCCTACATCCTAGAGTCTCAAAGGATGTGGTAGCAGAGATAGTGGAGAGATAGCTTTTAATCGTCCAAAAATTCCCTGGATGTAGTGAAGGTTCCAGTAGATTGGAAACATGCTAATATAATGGCCCTTATTCAAAAAGGGAGAGAGGCAGAAAGTAGGGAACTTTAGACCAGCTAGTGTATTATCAAGGAAACAACAACAGGACATTCAGAAAGTCAAAGTGCAATCATCATAGTCAGCATGGTTTTATGAAGGTATATCATGTTCGACTAATTTGCTAGGGTTCTTTGAAAATATAACAAGCAAAGTTGATAGCGAGAATCTGATAAATGAGATATATCTGGACTTCCAGAAGGAATTTTTATAACATGCCACACAAAAGATTAATAGACAAGGTCAGATCATATGGGGTTGGGGTAATTTATTAGCTTGGATAGACAATTGCCTAACCAGCAGAAAGCAGAATAACTTTGAAGGCGCGGCAATATATTTCAAAGTCAGAATGGAGAATGTCTTGGTGTCAAGCTTATAAACTGCATTCATCCAAAACAAATGGAGAGTATTCCACCACACTCCACATTTGTGCTTTGTAATTGGTGGATAAACCTTGGGACTTAGGAGGCGAGTTACACACCAGAAACTTCCTAGGTCATTTCAGAGGGCAATTAACTCATTGTTCTGAGTCTGGAGTCACATATAGGCTAAACAGACATGGAGAACAGATTTGCTTCTGTAAAATTATTAGTGAATTAGATAGGTTTTGAAGACAAACAACAATGGTTCCATGGTCATGCTTATGGAAACGTGCTTTTATTTATTGAATTCAAATTCCACCAGC